>NC_067404.1:63681338-63981338 GCF_016432865.1 Antechinus flavipes | reverse complement strand
TGTAAAAAGGCTTCTATCTTGCAGTTCAGTTGTACAAGTGCTTTCCCCAAGACAGCCATCAAATGTTTGAATGCAGAAGTGTTTTGTGGATACTTCCCATTTTGTTACACAGATTATTAAAAAGGGATTTACTTGTGTATCAAAATTGAATTAAACTAAAAATTTTTATTGTTTAAAGACATTCGTAAGTGAAATTTGATGTTTCTTTAAAACTATGTATGTGTGGCAGTGAAGAATACAGTGGTTTCTAGTACATTTTGTTGCCGCTGTCTCGATTTATGCTGAGTTGCCAGCAGTTTTACTCACCCTTTTTTTTTTTTCCTATCATCAGTGCAAATATCAGCACAGTTGTTTCAAGATAAACTATCAAGTTCATAAAGGTTATTCTATACTTTGAATATTTCAACAGTGTCTATTTTTGTTGCCAAGCACTTACCTTAAAGATCTTCTTTGATGATAAGTTGATACTGGTACTAGATGAGTACAGATAAAACACCAAATCTAACCACATCTGGAGATTTTTCCCTTTGCAGGGTGAAAGTATAAGTTTGCAGATGATATATGAATGCATTCTTAGTGTTTGCAACTAAATCTTAAATTCATAGGACGTGTAGCCCTCTGGAAAACCCCACTGTATAGTTGAAAGAGAATGACAATGAAAAAAGGCAAGCAATATCTTAATATTCTCATGACGTAATTTGACCTCATAGACCAGCAAGACCAAAGCGTACTGGGTAAATCTCACTTTGTGAACCACTGCTTGTGGCACCTCTCTTAAGACTTTTAGTTTCAAAGTATGCACAATACGTGTTTAAAAAAAATAAAAAGGTAATCTGGAGGATGGAAGAACTAGCAGCTAAGTGCAATGGAAAAAAAAAAAAAACCTCATTTAAGTAGTGTCTATTAAGTTGAGGTTTGAAAGAAACTAGGACTTCTAAAAGGCAGAGGGCCAAGTGGTGCCTTCCAGGAGCAGATGATAGGAAGATGGGAAGATGGGAAATGGACATCCATGCTGAAAAGCCGTATGAAAAATGAGTTTGGTTAAATAGAAGCATATCTGAAAAGGGAATAATGAATGGGAAATATGGAAGAATAGGTTGGAGTCAAGTTGTGAAGGGCTTTAAATGCCAAAGAGAAGAGTTTGTACTTGATCCTCAACATAAAGGGAGCACTGGAGTTGGAATTGGGGCATAGTATGGTAGCTCTTTAGGAATATCACTTTGGTGGCTCTGTTACTTAGAGATCAGAAAAGGGAAAAATGTGAGGCAATGAGATCAATTAGGAAGCTATTTCAACAGTCCAGATGAGAAGTAATCAAAACCAGGTTCTTAGTCATGGCTAGGTGGTAGAAGAGATGTTGTGAAGGGAGTATCAATAAATTTTCATAACGAATTCTTGGTATTTATATGACATTTGGAGTCCTGGATCATCAAAATGGCTGGTAGCTAGTTGATGATCCAGGATTGAAGCTTAGAGGAGACATGACAATCTCTAATATGCATTGAGGTGCTGGCTAAACCCCTGGGAGCTCATGAGGTTATGAGGGAACGTATAGAGGGAAAAGGACAGAACCTTCAGGAGCAGCCACAGTTGATGTAGGTGATGAACCAGCAAAGAAGATGGAGAAGGGGTAGTCAGACAGATGGGAGGAGAACCAGAAGGGAGTAGGGTCTTGAAAATTTAAAGAAGAGAGTGTATAAAATATGTACATGATATGTAGTGATCAGCAATGTCACATATAGCAGAGAGGTAAAGAAGAATTAGGACTAAGAAAAGACCATCAGATTTGGCAATTACAGTAATTGATAATACCAGAATCGAGATCCAAAAAGATCTTGAAAGACTAGAGCAGGGACAGGCAAATTAGGCTGGAGGCCCGTTTTTGCAAAACCTATGAGGTAAGAATGGCTTTTGCATTTTAAAATATAGTAAAATATTGTAAATACTAAAACCATTTAAAAACAGAGAACACCTGCCCTGGGTTATAGTTTGCTTTGACCCCTGGACTTAGAGCGTAGGGCTGAACGTACGAATTGAAATTCAATAAGGATTATCATAAGGTCTTATAGTTCAGATAAAAGAAATGAACCTTATAAGTAGAGGATGGGGAAACACGATTAGACTGACATTTGTCTGGGAAAAGATCTGTGGATTTTAATGAACTGCAGACTCAATAGGAGTTAACAGTGCAATGTGACCAGCCATTGAGGTCCCTTCTACCTTTCACATTCTGTAATTCTGTAAACTGTATTTCAAAGATGTAATGTTCCTTTTCTATCTGCTCGACACAAAATGACAAAATGACTTCACAAGTGTATTTTGTGGAAGTTAGATTACTTACTCCTTCATGTGTACCCAGTGAATACTGCCGCTCCCTATTTGGAAACACAATATGTTGCTTGAGGTATCACTGAGATCTCGGAGAAAGTCTTCAGTAACTATTTGTGTGTGTATCTAGGATCATTCTAAGCAGAATATTTAGCTATTACTGACACTTAATGGATTCTCTGACAGAGGTAGAAAAGTCAAGCAGTTATAAAACCATGAACGGTTAGAAAAATGCCAGTGCTAAACTCAGTATTGATTGCTGGTTTTCAAGTAAGTTTGTATTGATGTCTTCTCTGTCTTACATCATCAGTTATCTTCAGTATCTTTCTCTCCATTGTATAACAAATTGTAATTTCTAAAAAGGAAAAAAAAAGCCAGTATAACCAGTCAGTACATTGAAAAATTCCCCAAACCTGTGCAATATCTAATATCTGTGGTTCTCCCACCTTTATGAAGCGTTGGGTAGAAATGTCCTCTCATCTCATTTGAGTTCTGCTTGCTCTTTATAGTTCTGTTACATTCACTTTTGAGTTTTTGGTGTGTGGTTATTCTTTCCATTTACATTGTTGTGTATTGTTTTCTTGGCTCTGTTTATTTTGCTCTGCATCAGTTCATGTAGATTTTCCCATACTTCTTTGTATTTATCACACCCATTATTTCTTGTAAATAGTAATATTATATTGCATTCATGTACCACAGTCTGGTTAGTTATTCCCCACTGAATGTTCCTCCTGCTATTTATTTAAGTGATTCTTTATTTCTAACCCTAATTCTGTATACTTGGTATTGGGAATATATGAAACCTTTTGTATGCTTTGGTAGCTCAATCCCCAGATATATTATAGTTATTTGGAATAGGATTTCTCTTTCTATTTTTGCTTCTTGAGTTTGAGTATTATTTTATAGGAATGCTTTTAATTTTTTTTTAAAGGAGAGTAGAAATCTATATACCTTTTTATGAAACCAATTCATGGTTTCATATATAATTCTTTTGTTGTTTATTTTGTATGTATATGGAAATGTTCTTCAGTTGATTTTGGGGGGGGGGTTTGAGGATGAAATTATTTTTAATAGTATTTTATTTTTCCAAATACATGCAAAGATAGTTTTCAACATTCACCTTTGCAAAACCTTGTATTCCACATTTTTCTCCCTCTCTTCTTTCTCCCACTCTCCACAAGACAGCAAGCAATCCAATATAGGTTAAGCATATACAGTTCTTCTAAATATTTCCATATTCATCATGCTGCAATGCTTTTAATTTTTGAATGTTTTTAATGTACCCTGAAACTTTAATGAAGCAATTATCTCATTTAGTACCTTTGCTGATTCCTTTGCATTTTCCAAATATACAATATGTTATCAACAAATGGGGATAATTTTATTTCCTCTTTGCCGATCTTTATGCATTTTTTTCCTCTTATTTTGCTGTTACTAGTATTTCAAGAATTGTATCAGATAATAATAGAAAGAGTGAATATTCTTGCTTCATTCCCATAGAAGAAAAGCTTCTAGCATATCATATGGTTTTAGATTTACCTTTTACATTATTTTAAAAAAAAAGATTTCTCTGTGCTTATAATTTGAAGCATTTTTAGCATAAGATTGATGTGGTTTGTCAAGGTTTTTTTTTTTTTTTTTTGCATCTATTGAGTTAATCGTGTGTTTTTTGATATTTGGACTTTTAATATGATTATCTTGATTGTTTTCCTACTGTTGAATCATCCTTACATCTCTGGTATAACTCTCACTTGGTTATAACGAATGATATCTTGGATAAAATGTACTCTGGTTGATGAAATTTTGTTGAAATTTTTTGAGTTTGTACTCATTAGTGGTATTGACCCATAATTTTCCTTTTGTTCTTTAGCTTTTCCTAGTCTATAGGACTATATTTCATACGGGGATCCTGGTAGAGTACTTTCTTCCTCAATTTTTGAAAATTATTTGTGAGGTATATAGATTCTAGTTATTCTTTAAAAGTTTAACAAAAATTTTACTGTGGCTCCGTTAGGAGCAGGAATTTTTTTTTCTTTCATGGTTGCTCCTTTACAGGCAGATCTATTTCCATTTCTGAGTTGGATCATTTGAGATTTCACTCTGTAGTCTTCTGATAGTTTGAATATTTTATATTTTTGAAGATATTCCTCTTTCCTCTATGTTCTCAGTTTTTGTTAGCATGTGATTGTGCATCATCTGTTCTAATTATTCTTTTTATTTCTTCTGGTCTTGCCCGTTCATTTTTCTATTCATCTTACTAGTTTGAAGTAGTTGTTTTCTATCTTGATAGTATATTTTCTTTTTAGGTAGGACATTGTCGTCGAGGAAATGAGACCTTTGAGTACCAAGGAAATAAAACATGAAATCCAGGACATAGCTTGTTTTGTGTACAAAAATAAGCTGAATGAGGATAATATATTAATGTGGTACCTTGGCATTTTTTCTCTGATCTCCCTCCAGAAATCTCAGGGCCTTGTGCCCAGTATTCATCTTTAGGGATAGAGAAAGTCTCTTGACACCTTGAGAAAAACCAGTCATGACAAAGACCCCTATTCATTTTTCACATATAGAATCCTATGCGCATAGTTTTAGAAATGAAAACATATTGCATTTTACACATGAGTTGGAGGCGGGTGGTTTTATTTATTTTTTTTTAGTCTTCTAGTTGTATGGTTTAAATTTGGTTTTTAGTCATTAGTACAGTTTAGTTCTCTGTGATTTTGGAATTGATCAAAAGAAATGTGTTTATGAAGTGGTTTGTTGGTGAATAGCAAGGTTGAGAAAGAGAAGCTCTCTCTGTTTTTATGTTAGCATTGACTATTTTGCATCAGTGCAGTACATTTCTCTTGTAGTAACAGATGCATCAACCCTGAAGCCTATTTTCCTTCTTGTTACATTAGTGTTTAATTAAAGAAAACAACTACTTGGAGGCAGTTACTTTCTGTGAAATGTAATGAAGATTTATTTTGGACGTGACCTTCACTGTATTAGCTGAAACAATAATCAGCAGAATTAATAGAATAATCAAATTATATACAAACTCATAAATCATCATGAATAGTGCTGTCAAAAGTTCAGCTATTAACTGGTCCTATTGTTTTGCAGCTGTGTAAAAAGTTATAATGGCTGATTCCTGACTCGATAGGAGCAGAAATTACATTTAAAGGCTATGTGGGATGGGGGCTACCAGGCCAAAAATTTTCACAACTGTTAATTTAGCTGTAATGTGATTTGATGTCACCAGGGCAAAGTTGAACTTGAGTCCAGCGTTAGTGCTGTCTTTCAGCAAAACCTGAATCACTGTTACAGGCAGCAGCCAGTTAATTAGAGTAATATTACTTTAAGCATCTTTCTTTTGTGGTTAATGGCATCAAAGAGCTATGTTGTAGTCCAGATATACCAAGGCATTTGACTCTGCTGTGGGAGTTAGGTTGACGTGGTCAATTTTGCCTGAGCATATCATAATTGAGCCAGCATATAGTTTACAGTGGAAAACTTCTTTGAAATATAACCAGGAATATTTCTAATAGTTACCACCACCTTAAGAACTATTTGGCACCCTTCCTTAGGAACCAGATAATCCTGGCTTTGTTGTTTTAAGTAAAAAAATAGACTGCGACACACTGAGAAATATTTGTTCTTGTATTTTGTTTTTTGGGGTTGTGTGTAAGAGAATAGTAGAAGTCTTGGCCACTCCATTAACAGAGTTGAAAAAACAGCTCTACTGACAGCTTGCTACCCTAGAATGCTCTATATACCTCTAATAGCTCCCCTTTCTATAATGTTGTCTCAGTTGATCATCAATTGATCATACTTTGTGAGTAACTGAATCTGAGCGAGTTAAGAGGCTTTGCTCAGGTCGCTCAGCTAGTACCACTGAGATAGGATTTGTACCCAGGTCTTCTGACTCCCAAAGTCAGCATGTTTATTTAATTTTTTTTACCAAAGCTTTTTATTTTCAAAATATATACATGGATAATTTTCAACATTCACCCTTACAAAAACCTCGTGTTCTAATTTTTCCCCACCCCCCTCTCCCCTAGATGGCAAGTGATCCATTATAGCTTAAACATGTGCAATTCTTCAATACATATTTCCACATTTATCATGCTGCACAAGAAAAATCAGATCAAAAAGGAAAAAAAATTGAGAAAGAAGAAAACAAAATGCAAGCCAACAACAACAAAAAGAATGAAACTACTATGTCGTGGTCCATCTTTAGGTCCCCCTGTTCTTTCTGGGTGCAGATGGCTTTCTTCATCACAAGACCATTGGAACTGGCCTGAATCCATCTCCTTGTTGACCAGAGCCAAGCATGTTTATTTTAAAATTTAAAAATACATCTGGAAAATAATACCAAGTCATTAAAATGTAGGAGTTTTAAAATTACTATGAAATGAAATGAATTTCTTTCTTTCACAATTTAGAAATTAAAAAGGTAAATTTTCATTTTCTCATTTACTTCAGAAACAGAAAGTGTTTCTTCCTTCTCCATTAGCAGAATATCTGTACTTGCTTCATGTAAAGAGACCTACTTTGCTTTCCAACAGAAGTCCTGTTCTCATTTCCACAACCCTCTGAATCTTCTGTCAGGTTTGGAAACCACTTTGAGTAAGTGAAACATTGACTAGGGGAAGCACCAGACACTTGAATGTTCTGAGTAAGTGGATTGTACATTGGTTATTAAGCTTCTTCCTTTATCCAGGGCTCATTTCTTAGGGAGAATTATACATCTAAAAGACCTATCAGTTTACACATAATTATTGATTACTGCTGTTGCATTCAAAATGGAAACCCAGAAATAATTTCAGACCTCGACATTTGTAGCTTCTTTTTTCCTCCTCACCTGTTAAAATGAATTTATACTTGAAAATTTTACCAATCTCACTCTTAATTTGCCTAACACCTTTTTTCCTTTTGTTATAATCTTACGTATCTTATTTTGTGTGCGTGACAGCACTTTTATGTGGGTTCAATAATATAAGCCGTGGATGGTCGTATCAAGAAAAATAGGAGTTTGATCTAAGTCAGCAGATTCTGGGTAGGGAGACTACATACGACGTGATTTATTTTCACTTTAAGTAGAAAGTAACAGCTCTTAAACTTATTGTAGATAGTCTCATAAATGTTCTACCATCAACCCAAACTGCTAAGAAACCACTATTGTGACCCAGAAACTGTCGTCACCTCCAATGACTTTGGTTTTTTGCCTCAGTAATTCAGGTTTAGACTTGTTGTGAAAGGCTCTTGCCTCATAGGGACACTACCCCAGGTTGGCAGTCATATTGCTGTTGTTCCAGTCTCCTCTGCTAGAACCATGGAGTCATCTTTGTTTCTCCTTAAAAAAAAAAATCACATTTTATTTATCATCAGATTCTGTTGTTTGCTTATTTAAATGTTTAAATATTAAGATGTTGCTCCTAATAGCTCTTTTCATCTCCTTTGAACTGCTTTTGTCCAACTTGCCTGCTACCTGAATTGCAATGATGTCTTTAGTTGGCCTCCCCGACTCTAATCTTTCCTATAAGTATCTTGTTGCTTGGTACTCAAGAACCTCTAGGACCTCCTGCGTCAAAAATAGGTCACCCATCCTTTCTCAGCACTTCGGAATCTGACTTAGAAGGGTTTCTCTGGGGACGTCAGGTCCAACCCATAATGTTTTTTCAGTGGTTTTGCAGTTGTGTCCAACTCTTTATGACCCCATACTTGATTTTCTTGGCAAAGGTACTGAAGTGTTCTGCCATTTCCTTCTCCTGCTCATTTTACAGATGAGGAAACTGATACAAACAGGGTAAAATGACTTGTACAGGGTCACACAGCTTAGAAATATGTGAGGCCAGATTTTAGTTTGGATTTCTTAAATCGAGGCCCAGCACTTCATCCACTGTGCCACATAGCTGCCCCTATGGCCTACTCCGTACCTTAAGAAAAATCCCCTCTACAAGGTACATAGTAAATAATCAATTCAGCCTTTGCTCAAAGACCTCAGTGAGTGAGTATGTGTATGGGGAAACTTCTACAGTGTTGTGAGACTGCCCAGTCACCCTTTGGAGAGCTCTGATGATTAGGTGGTGGTTCTTTGCATCGTCAAAGTTTGCTTCTTTGTGTTTTCTACCCACTGTTCCTATGGGTCTTACCTGGGACTCACCAGAACATATCAAGTCTTTCTCTGTGTTCCAGCACTTCAAGTGTTTTAGAAAGATATTATCATCCTTTCCTTTTCCCCGTCCTCAAAATCTTCCCCTTCTCTCACCTGTCCTTCCCCAGTAGCTTCCTTCACCAATCCACTTCTGACCTGCTCTTTTAGCCTCTTCCCAGTCTTAGTAGCCCTTCTCTCGATAACTCTCTAAAGATCTTTCCAAAAATGATGAGATCCCAGATGTGGTCTTTGTAGAACTAGTTACAATGAGACTGACTGCCATTTACTTAGTCCTGGACATTCTGTTTTTCAGTGGAACTTCTGTATCATATGGTTAACTCATATTGAACTTGCAATACAAAATAAATACAAGAAAATGTATGCCAGAAAGAAGGCGAGCAGATGGCAAAGCCAAGAAAGGCCTCATATAGAAGAGCGTACTTGAGCAGAGTTTGGAAGGATCCAAAGTGTTTGAAGATGTAGAGCTGAAGTGAAAGTCCACTGATCAGAGCAGCGGCCAAGTGTAACTAAAACACTGATGGTGACATGAGCATTCTGCTCCTTGGCCCAGAGGTGACGGGTAAGGTGCAGAGCTAGACACGGCCCGAGAGCTTTCTCTGCTTATTCTGTGTCTGCTACAAGGGAGGGAAGAAAGGGAGTTAGTGGTTATTAGTAGTGATGTAAAAATAAAAAAGGAAGAAAAGAGTTTCAATAAAAAGGGGAAAAAATACAGAGGAAAGCAAAAAAAAAAAAATCACAAAGGAACATAGTGATTTTGTTACTACTAAAACGTACAGTTTTAAAAACTGAGGCAGCTATGTGTTACAGCGAATAGAGTGATGGGTCTGGAGTCACAAAGACCTGAGTTCAGATTTGGCCACTGTCACCTGTTAGCTCTTAGTTTCTGGGCAGATCCCTGAGAATCTCTCTCCGCCTCAGTTTCCTCATCTGTAAAATGAGAATAATAACAGCACTTGCCTTCTAGGGTTGCTATGAAGGTAAAATGAGTTAATATTTGTAAAACACTTTGCAAACCTTAAAACTCTAAATGTCAGCTCTTCATCACCATCATTTCATTATCATCATCTACTACCACTTATTCTCCTCCTCTTCCTCTTTCTCCCTTATTGCAGATGTTCACAATTGCATATATAATCCTTATTTGGGGGAGTTTTTGTGTGTATTTAAATGTTTTGTGTTTGTTGAGTTCATACTTTAAAAGTAAAAAAAAAATAAATGACCAAGAAGTAGGCTTAAATATTATTGTGTTTTGTGAAAATTTTTCCTTTTTTAACCAAATTGTATACAGACGGCACTTAAAGAAACGAATGTCAATCATGAATCTGAAAGCAATATTTTGCCTCCAATAGAGAACTACCCTGAACATAGAAACATAGGAAATAGAATTGTTACACCCGAACTCTTAAAGATAATTATCTTAAAGATAATTTAAACAGTGGGGTTCCCCCAGAAATAAATTGTAGAGGTTAACTCATATTTATGTAAATGGAATACAGTTCAGTAGATTTTTATGGTGCCTTACTGTGTGCAAGAGAGACTGCACTTTGGAATCTCCAAGTTGGGATTGGATGCTAAGGGCTTCCTGCTAACAAGAAGATAAGCTAAATTCAATTTGGGAAACATTTCTCACAACCATGCAGGTGGGCAGCAATGTGAGGAATAAATTGTGACGTGCATGTCTGTGAGATCATGCTTCTTGAAAAAATTCCAAATGTGAACTACGTAGTTTGGTAAGGTGATGGCTTAGGATCTCTGTTTTAACCCACTGTGGTCTATAGTAGCTGTGGCTGGAGGAATACCCAGAGTGGGATGTAGTATGTATCACACTGTGTGTGACTTTGGAAGTTCCAAACATCCTGCATCTGAGTGACACTGACTAGCTGTCACTGTTCTTGTCAGTTAACCCCTCAGTGCCCAAGGCCTTTTTAGAAAACATAAGTCCATCTGT
Organism: Antechinus flavipes; assembly: GCF_016432865.1. NCBI lineage: Eukaryota > Metazoa > Chordata > Mammalia > Dasyuromorphia > Dasyuridae > Antechinus > Antechinus flavipes. The sequence continues at coordinate 63,970,902 of NC_067404.1, read as the reverse complement.
CCCTGTCTCTCCCCCCACCTCCCAACCCCACCCCCCGGCAGCTGTTGATCTGCATTAGTTGGAGAGGATTTCTCCACCAGCAGTTCCTGACACCTATGTCTCTTCCCCCAAATTTTGTTTTTGTTCAAAGCGTTAAAGATTTTCCTTTATGCTATGATGCGAACGCTTCCTTTTGGACTTTAATGTGATTCACTAATGTTTTTGCTTCAGTGCTTTGGTGGTAACTTTGTTTAGTTGACATTTAAATCGAGAGGTAACGTTTCCAAAGAGTTTTACGTATGTTTTCAGATTCGTATTACTCAACCAGCCTGTGAGGCAGGCACTGAAGGTCTCACTACCATTTTGAAGAAGAGCATGCTTTTCGTTAGGGTGGTCAAATACTTTATCCATGTAGCTAGTGAGGGTCTGTGGCAGAATTTCAACCCAGGGCTCTCCAAGTTTAATGCTCGTTTACATATGTACCATACTTCTTGATGAATACCTCTCCAATCAAAATTACCAATAATTGTTAAAATGGCTGAATCTGGAGGCCTTTTCTCAGTCTTCAATTTTCTTGATCTCTCAACAGCTTTTGACACTGCTAAATTACCCTTCTTGGATATTCTTTTTTTCTATTGATTTTTGTTACTCAGTTTTCTCTTGGTTTTTCTCCTCCTACCTTTTTGACTGCTTTTTCTCAGTCTTTTTTTCTGTATTATCATCCTCTTAACCATAGGTATCTCCCAAGGCCTTTCTCACACTTTCTTTTCTTCTCACTTGACGATCTCATCAGCTGTCAGCCTGGATAAGAATGTGGTCTTTGTTCATTCAGTGAGCCATTGAGAAGGCGTGGCTTCCAGATCATCCTGTCTTGATCTAGAAAGCCTAGAATTTCAAACAGAAGTCTTGTGTGGTGTCAAAACTCAGGTGGATGCATACTCTTATGTGTGGTATATCTTCCGGGTATGTCCCATCCCTCACAGTTTTGGAATGTAACTGCAGTGTGCTTTATTTGCATTCAGACCAATCCTTGGGGATGCAGACTTGTAGCCTCAGCTTCCTCATTTTGGACGTACAATTTTACCAATATTAACTTTAAACATCACTTGAGAAGTAAAGAGCTAAACCACTAGGATCTATGATTTTGTAACCGCTTTTCTACTAATCCCAGAAAATCAGAGTTGCTTTTTCCTAAAATGAAGTCATCCTTCTCTTCTCCATCTTTTCCATCTTCTCCGTCCATCTCAATCCTGTCATTCTTCTGTCCCTTTCTTTCTTTAACTTTTCTTTCCAGTAAACTCCAACATAATCATTAACAAACTTTTTGTAATCTTCCATTTTTATAATCTTTTCATTTTCTTGGGTTTATGGAAAGTTGGCTGTTTCCCGTCAACTGTCTTCAGTGTTGGGCGGTCCTTTTCTTCTGTCCTCTGGCTTGTCGGACTGGAATGGATAGGTGGCGTACTCCTCGTTCTCCACTGCCACTTCCAGACCTTTCTTCTGCCACTATCGCTTTTTCTGGTTCATATAACCTACCTATATTATGTATTCTAATTCCTTTTGGGGATGATCTATCACTCTCCAGATTAATTTATATCCTTTCTTAAGTGGTTTAGAACTTGACTTACAACCTTATTCTCCAACCCAACACCTGCTCTCATCCTTAGAAACTTCAATATGCATAGCACTGTTCCCTCAAATCCTAGTTCATTCATCTCCTTGGTTCCTGTGATTTATAGTTTTATTAATTTCCTCTAGGAATGATAATACCCTAGACTTCACCATCACTCATACTTATGCCAGCTCCTTGGATTTTGAACTCAAAAATTCCTCTCTCTGATCGCAGTCTTTTATCCTTCTACCGCATCTTTACTTCGCTTTATTTTTTCCTCCCTTCTGATTCTTGACTGTCTCCTTAACCAGTTGAAATGTATACTCTCCTTCACCCTTGACTCCTTTGTGCCATCACCGTGCTCTTTTACTGAATGCACAACCCCAGTTCATGTTGCCCTTTGCCCTCTTTAGTTGTATACTTGACTTACTGAAAGCCACTTAAGGAAGTCATTACTACTGTTTCAACTGTAGCCATTACAGATTCGTTTTGTAGTCTCAATCTGATACTCACTGCTGCGTGATAAAATTTTATTCCATTTCATTGACCATCCTGCTACCTTTAGATGTTCTGAGCTGATGGCTCCCCTAGCAACCGAGCTCTTCTCCATTCCTTTTTTTTTTTAACTGAAATTTTACTGAACATTTTCTACTGTGATCTTCCTTTGTCCCCCATGCTGCATGTCAAAACCCCTCTACATCTTCACTCCTATTTTTCTCCTTAATTCCTGTCTCCTACGAAGACATATCTCATCTCTTTGGGCCAACGCCATAATCTGTGTCTTGGATCCCATTCCTTCTAGAAACTGATCCTGTCTAAAATTGCTTCTGCGACTTTAAATCTTTCCCCACTGCTACAAAAATGTGTGTCTACCTCTTTCTTAAAAACAAATACCAAAACCGTTATGACCCAGAGTTACTGAGTTGTTATATTATAAACAATTCCCTTGAGTCATTGTCCTATATTTACTATCCCTTTCACCACTAAATTAATAGAATCATCTGCACTATTTTCTCAACATATGCTCACTTATTTGTCTTGTGTAGTCTTAATTCTAACTCTACTTCTCAACTGCCACTGCTCTATCTATGGTTACCAATATTCTCTTACTGGCTATTGTTTTGCTGTAGACCTCTGCTCCCTTGCAACAAGTAGGATAAGGAAACAGGGTAGTTTTATTAAGACCTTAGTAAGGCCTTGGGATTGCCTGAGCAGCTTCACCCCCAGAGAACTAGAATTCACAGAGCTGGGATTTCATATGAGTTCTCAATCGTAGTTAGGGGGTAATTGTTCATTTGTGCACTAGTCTTTCACTCACTGTCTTAGAAAAAACAGTTTTGCTAAATCTAACCCTCTTTGTAGTTTGAGGACCCCGCCATCTTTTCAGTTATCCACATTGACAACCTTGATGGCATTCTTGGCTCCTCACTTTTACTCATTTCATACGTACCAAGTTGTTAGATCTTATTTCTTTCTCTACATCATGCTTACTATTTCCCCATCTCTCTGCTCACAAAGCCGTCACCCTAAGTCATGCACTCGTTACCTTTCTCATGGATCATTTCAATAACTGTCTGATAAGTCTCCCTGCCTCAAATCTTTTTCCTACTCCAGTCCATCCTCCATGTAACTGCAGAAGTGGTTCTCTCTTACCCTCTAGGATCAAATGTAATGTCTTTTGACATTTATAACTTTCATACTTTGCTCCCTCCCTCCCTCCCTTTTCATTATTCTTACATGTCATTACCCTCCTCCAGACATTGTACATCTTATAGCTTTATTAGCCAATTTGCTGTTCCTTGTACTAGACCAGGGGTCCTCAGACTTTTTAAATAGGGGGCCAGTTTACTGTCCCTCAGACTGTTGGAGAGCCGGACTATAGTAAAAACAAAAACTTTGTTTTTTGGGCCTTTAAATAAAGAAACTACCTAGCCCTGGGTGAGAGGGATAAACGTCCTCAGCTGCTGCATCTGGCCTGCAGGCCGTAGTTTGAGGACCCCTGGACTAGACATTCCTTCTCTTGTCTCTCAGCCTTCTCACTACCCACCCATCTGGTATTACTTTCTTTCCTGGGATTACTTTATCATTTTTAAATATATATTTTGTATCTACATATCTGTAGACAATAATATTGTTTCTTCAGTAGAATGTAAACTCCGGGAGGGCAGGGAGTGTTTAATTTTGGTCTCCATATCCACAGCACTAATCCTATGTTTGGCACATAGTAAGAACTAAATGAATACTTTTAATGTTGAATGTTCACCAGCTGAATTCCAAACATTTATATTGTTGATGCTTTCAAATATTTCTATCAGAAACATATCCTTTGAGACCCCCCCCTTTTTATTTTTAAATAAAAAGGTTTATGTACAAAGAATTTGATTTCTTCAGGTGATAGTGGTTTGTCACTTGAGTGTTCCTATTATGTTAGGGGCTTTTTTGAATAATACACATATATTCATATATAGAGAGTTACTCTGTCTTGGAGCAGACATTCTAAAGTGACATGAGACATTACAGGTATCATATGTTCACATGCAACATTTTTCATTTTTTGAAAATTATGGAAGTACAGAGGACCTAGTTTATTTTCTCGGTAGCAATTCGTGCCATTCTCTGAGGAGGAGAGCAGCTATCCTACTCTATTCTTACTGTCCTTCATGATTCAAGGGACATAAACACAATGATCATTACTTCTGTGTAGACATAAATGTAAAGAATGACATGTAACCAACAGTTCTTTCTATGCTCAATGCATATAAACAGTTGATGATGGATTTGGTGTTAAAACCTTCTAAGTGTACTCTCATATTTTCTCTCTCTCCCTCCCCCCCATACCCACACCCACACCCACACCCACTATGAACCAAGAAATCCTTTCCAATGGTCAGTAGCCATGAGAACACAACTGTCTAGATGACACCATCTTGGTGTGGTCCTGAGCAAAACATTTTTAAGTGCTTCCCATTTTCCAGGTCAGTGTGATATCTGGTTGGTTTCTTGCAAGATGGTGATGTTTTTCATTCAGGCTTAGTCCTTCCTGTATACCATTTCTTTGGTCACAAGAGTGACAGTCCACTGCTCAATCTTCTCCACATCCTTGCTGCACGCTTTCTACATGGAAGATGCCCACTATCAGCAAAAGGATTGCATGCCGAAAAGCAGGACTTAATGTTTTGACAGCTAAATAAACAGCTCTGTATGCCTTTATGTCAATTTGAAATTAAAAGCATCCCCCCATCTTGATTTAGCTTCTTCAGATACATTAATTGTTAATATACAGAAATTTATGGAAATTTGTTTTGGTAACTTTTTTATGCTGTTAAGCATCATTGTTTATAAATATTGTAATGCAGAGACAATTTTATGGAGGAAGCTCTAATGAAGAAATTGTTTTTAGTATCAGAACTAAGAAGATTTCTTTTGCTCTTGACTTACTATGGCATTCTTTTTAATACTTGAATATTATACCACAGTTTCCTAGGACTGAACTGGACTCCTGTGGTTTTCTTGGAATCCACAAATCTTCATTTTATCATTAATTTATCACATGGGAGGTATTTGGAGTTTGTACTGCCTCTGACGTCGTGTACAATCATTGCCTAAGTCTGTTTCCTCACCTATGAGTTTAGGTTTTTACTATTTGTTCTGCCTAACCACGGAGTTGTTCAGAGAACCTAATGAGATAATTTTTGCAAATATTTTGAAAACTTTTAAGTGCTCTTTGAGGTTTTCAGCTATCAATAAAGATGATGATAACGATGGTAATGATGATACCAAAGAAGTTATGGCCGACTAGAGTTAGTACAAATGTCTTATGCCTCTTTGGATTTAGGTAGATCTGCCTTTTAACTTAATTTAAATCGAATTCATGCCTTTAATATTTTCTCATGTGCATCTGGCCTCTGTTGGCATCAACAGGTTCAACAGTGTTGGTGGAGGGTGAAGGGGACTACTGTTGCATCAGTCTTCTCTATGTCTTATCTTCTCCTTCTGAGCAGCCTAGAGAAAGGGAGATCTCCTAGGTGATGTCTTGAGCAAAAATTCTTGTCTCTTGTGTTGAACAGGCAAGTGGGATTTTCATGTTTGCTCTCATTTACCTATTGTAACATTCCAAAATGTGCAGTTGCAAACCTTGTGGTAACATTAAGCCTTTGTCTTACAGATTCTAACCCACAGGGGGAGGAAATCCCTACCCATCAGAGTGGACCGGTATCCACTCAAAATACTGAACTAGCGATGATTAAAGACATGGCTGGAAATCTATTGCTTCAGTCGTCTCTCCCTCCCATTCTTTCTTTCCCACATCTAAGTTACCATAGTTGCTACTGTGTCCTCAACTTCACTGGATCTTCCCCTTCTCCCCCAATCTAATGGATCTCCATACTTCCCTCCTTGGCCAACCTCCCCACATCTCCATGGCTCACTTCCGTTGGTTTTCCCCTCTGTCAGATAGGAAGGTGGTAGCCTGCCTATATAGAGCTCTGATAGTTCTAGGCAGACATTAAACTCAACAGTCTGTAGCTGATGGTCAAGGCTTCTTTGTAGAAAAGCCTGCCTCCAGTCAGAGAGCCTGGATGTTGTCATCATGATTCTAGGCCTAAGTATTCTAAGGTCAACTGTAGCATCTACACCAGGGCCAAAATAGCATTCTTTTCTTCCGAAGGATGTCAACTGGTCTCTCTTTGGGGAGATTTATGCTACTGTGATTAGGAGGAAAACAGTTAATTCACTTCTCCATGGAACTGAATAGAATATAAAATAATATAAAAAGAAATCGCAGGTAAGCGTGTTTTCCTTGCAAAGTACCAGTTGTCTAATGTATTTTTGTTTGTTTTTTCCCCTCTCCCATTTGCAGGATGTGTGCAGTGTTTGGTGGAACCTATTGTCTTAGCCATGCAGTACAGTGCCTTGTAGTGGACAAAGAATCTGGAAAGTAAGGATAATATAAGTAACCTTCCCCTATTTACACACTGAACACAGGTGAAAAATGCTCAAGTCGATTAAAAAAATGATTCTTCAAAGATCCTCCTTGGTATTAATAACATATCAACCTTGATTAAAAGTAATTTGTGTATAGGTCCTCCAGAACAAGGAAAGTGGGTTCAGAATATAGAAACTAAATTAATTTCCCTGCAATATTACTACAGCTCCTGATCACCCAAGCTTGGAAGACAAATCATTTCAGCTGCCGGGGGGCTGGTGATGAGTGATGTTAGTTTTCCTTGTGGCCTTACCTACTCTAATTGATTTTCATCAGATGACAACAAAGCCCTCTGTTATTGCATTTTTAAAAATGGAGCTCACCTAAAGACTCATCAGATTAATCTCTGCTGATAATGCATGTCACTCCAAGAGAAAAGACTTTAATGAGTTTTTAGGTAGATTGTTGTCATAAACTATGCTGCCCTCTTATCTGCGGATAAATTCTTTTACAACAGTATCAGGCCTGCAGGCAAGTTTAGAGTTGAAATGAGAGAAATATGCCTACTTTTTTTTTTTTAATTCTGAACATAATTTGCACTTCTGGATATTGTCAGTATTTTTATTATGTATACCTTTTACGACTAAGTTACATATCCTTGAAAATAAGATTGTAACGTTGTCTGAGAGAGACGAAATGAAGTTTTAGTCTGGGTTTGTTTTATTTGCAAAAGAGTTTGGTTGATCCCCTTCTTTTTAACAGCACATCCCTTTATAAATATGCCCCACTTTCCTTTGTGACCCATAAAAGGTAACCAAAACTGATGAAAAAAGAAATGGCCATCTAACTAGATACGCAATGTTTTCTTCCTATTTTTTCTACATTTCTATTAGAGTGTCTTATTATGTGTTCTCTGTGACCAAGATTGGTCACAGGATCCTACGGATCCTTGCTGTGTTGCTCTGAGTTTTTCATACTCGTTAGTTCCCAGGGCCACTAAAGATGTAAGTTCCAAGACGTGTGTGTGTGTGTGTGTGTGTGTGTGTGTGTGTGTGTGTGTGTACATATACACATACATATATATATATATATATGGAACTGATTCAGATATATGACTGAGAACTAGCGGATAAATGGTAAAAGGATAGGAAGAAGCAGTTTTCAAGGGAATAAATTCAAACCATCCATAATCGATCATTTGAAAAAAATGCTCCAAATCACTTAACAAGTAGGGAAATATGAATTTTTCCTCATGATTATGAGACTGGTCAAGATGACAAAATATTAAATGACAATTGTTGGAGGATCTATGGAAAGTCAGTATTAGCCCTGGTAATTATTAGCCGTACTAGTAATTATACTGTTGGTGGAACTATGAATTGATCCCTCCATTTTGGAAAGTAGTGTAGAACTAGGCCCAGAAAGTTACCAAGCTGTACATACTTTTTTGACCCAGATATATTCCTAGTGGGCTTAGATGTCAAAGAAAGTAGAAAAGGATCCATATGTACAGAATTATTTATTAGCAGCCCTTTTCATGGTAGACACAAATTGGAAAGTAGTAGATTTTTTTCCTTTTGGGGAATGGCTAAAAAAATTATGCCATAAGAATGTCTTGGAATATTATTGTGCCATAAGAAATGATGAAATGGACAATTTCAGACCATACTGGGAAGATCTTTGTGAACTGATGCAGAACCATGGGAGTAGAACTAGGAGAAGGATTTATACAATGTTTACATTATAGAGAAAAACAACTTTGAAAGCTTTTAGAATTCTACTCGATGCACTGCTAAACACTGAATCCAGAAGAGCAAAGATAAAAAGTCTGCTTGCCTCCTGCCAGTGAGGTGATGAACTAAAAATGCAAAAAGAAATTTATTTTCCAACATGACTAATATGGGGATTTGTTTTGCCATACTGTGTCACTGTGTATTGAAGGACTTGGTTTTCTGGGCTTGTCTGTTTTAAAAATTTGCTCAGTAATACGTCCTAGATGTGTGACCCTGGGCAAGTCACTTAACCCCAACTGCCTCCAGCAAAAAAAAAAAAAATTGCTCAGTTGGGATGGTGGTAGTGGGAGGGACGGATTAATTTTTAAAGTACTTGTTAAAAGATTTTCATTACTCTCTCAGTGATTGTTAGGAATGACTTCATAGTTAAACGTTGCTTTTGCCCTGTTAAAGCAGTGAGTGACACACATCTCAGACAACTGTTTTAGGGGGATTGTAAAGAAAAGTTTTTAGATTGTATAGTACTTATATTGTTGAAATGAACGTTCTATGATAAAACTTTTTAAGCTGTTTTGCACATTTTCCAAGAATTTTGTATACTCTAATAACTTTAAAAATTTTGTATTAATTTCCAATAAACTAGTTTTTAGTCCTGGGACAAATATTTTTGAGGCTTAGAAAGGAAAAAACATTAACCTATTCAGAAACTCTTACACTTGGGCTTTTTAAATAAAAAGTATTTTATGATGTGAGATAAATGGTTTGAAGATTTATAAAGAACATTTTGCACCCTAAAAGGCATAAAGGAAAGGTGCTTCCTAAATTTAAAATAATAATGTTCATTGAAATATCTATGCCTAAGGGCCATACTTATTCCTAAAATGACTTAAGAGCATCTACAAAGAGGCTCAGGAAGAAAATAGTTGTCTCTGTGATATGCACAACCATTTTTTCCTGTTCCATCCATTCCCATTGCAGAGAGGCCAGAGAATCAATCATTTGCTTGGCATTTGTTTGCGTGCACCCTTTTCTGGGCTCACTTCCAAACTTGTGTATAAATTCTTAGGCACGTGAACATGTGTGACCAATCTTACTTTTTAATTTAGTGAGTTTTATTAATGTCTTTTCTTTTTATATTAATTATTCCTGAGCCCTCCATTATAATAAAGAAAAAATAGTTATCCAAAAAGAATCAGTAACGTGATTCTGTATGACATTGTTTGGAATGTTTTGCCCTTAGTCTCCCCCCTATCCTCCCTCCCTTCCCCCCAGCCAAGAGGAGAAGAGTTATGTTTGTATGATTAACTATTTTAGCCAATCGTTTTGTCTTCTTTTGGTGGCTTTTTTGTTATTTCATTGTAGCTGCTGTGTAACTTGATTCTCTTTATTTCACTATACATCAGTTCATAGAAGTCTTCCCAGGTCTCCCCAAATTCCTCATGTTCCTTTTTCCTTTTTGCACAAAGATGTTTCATTACATTCATGTCTAACCCTTTGTTCAGCCATTCCTCAAATAGTGACCACCCATTTTGTTTTCCATTATTTGCTACCACAGAGAGTGCTGCTATTTTGGCTTATGCGGGGTTTTTCTTTCTGTCTTTGAACTTCTTGGGCCATATATCCAGTAGTGTGGGATTTATTGGGCCAAAATATATGAAAAGTTTAATCATTTTTCTCCCAGAATTCCAAATAGTTTTCTAGAGCAGTCGGACCCCTTCACATCTCCATCAAGAATATATCTGCCTGGTTTTCCACAACCAGTTTTTCCCACCTATCAGTCCCCATCTCCCAAACTGACTTCTTGGTTTGGATCATCTTGGTTAATTTTCTGTGTATGAGGTAAAACCTAAGAGTTATTTTAATTTGCATTTCTCCTACTAGTGATTTCTAGCTTGTTTTCATATGATTGTCAGTAACTAATACCTCTTTTAAAATTGTTCCACTTTTTGACAACCTCACTATTTGGGAATGGCTTTTGGTCATTGGTTTTTAAGCTGCTTAAATCATAAGAATTTTCTTCACGAAATTTGATGCAAAGATTTTTTATTAATTTTTTATTACTTTATTAATTTATTTCCTTCTGTATATATTGATTTTGTTCATGTGGTCCATATTTTTAGAAACCTGGTTATCCTACTGCAGTTGTGTATTTGCCTTCAAGTCAGCCTTCCTTTTGGCCTTTGCTCAGTTACATTTTCAGAGGAACTCTGCTGACTATACCTGTGACAGACAGCTTAAAGTAAGAATGTTTGTAAAGACCCAAAGGACCTCTAGAACCTAAAACTGTGGATTTAGAGTCCAATACTGGGTCCCATGGTAGGTTAGAGATCATAGGCCTGTTGTTATTCATTACATGGAATTATTAAACTGAACCTTCTAAGAGTCACAGATATTAACTGTAATGATAAATGAAATAGTTGCTATTCATTATGGAGTGTTTGCATTTTTATTAATTTACTTATATTTTACACATTCAAAACCCTAGTGGTTCCCTTTTACTTGTAGAATGAAATAGGTACTCTACCATTTAAAGTCCTTCACAATCTGGGTCCGGCCTTTCTTTCTGCTGTTCCCTCCCTGCATATATTCTATAATTCGCCAAACTAGCTGCCTTTTTGCTCCTCGCAACATTCCGTTGCCCATCTCCATGCCTTTTTTCCAAAGGCTGTCCCCCCATCCTTGGGACACACTCTTTCTGTACTTTCACCTGCTAGAATCCCTAACTTCATCCAAAGGTCATCTGGATAAGTACCTCCTTCAGGATCCCTCCAGGTACCAGTGCTTCCCCATTTGAACTTCACTTCAAATTGCCTCACACATTTTTTAAATTTACTCCTCTGAATATTTACCTCTCCCTTTTACCCCTATCTGGGATATCAGTTTTTTTTTTTTTTACTGAGGGTACTGATGAGGTTGGAGACTGTTGAATTTTTGGTTGTCTTTATACCCTTAGTGCCTACCACAGTAGTTGGTATGTCGTAGGTATTTGATAGTGTAAATGCTTGTTGATTGATAGTTCACATTGTCAAAAAGTGGAACAAGTTTTAAAGAGGTATAAGTTACTGACAATCATATGAAAACAAGCTGGAAATCACTAGTAGGAGAAATGCAAATTAAAATAACTCTTAGGTTTTACCTCATACACAGAAAATTAACCAAGATGATCCAAACCAAGAAGTCAGTTTGGGAGATGGGGGCTGATAGGTGGGAAAAACTGGTTGTGGAAAACCAGGCAGATATATTCTTGATGGAGATGTGAAGGGGTCCGACTGCTCTAGAAAACTATTTGGAATTCTGGGAGAAAAATGATTAAACTTTTCATACAAAAATAATGTAGGCCGACTAAGTGTTTAGAATGTACCTTATTTTTCTCCAAATATGGAGAAATCTTACTGGCTTAAAAGTATTGAGTACATCTCCCAGGGAGATCACTTGCAAGTGCTTTAAACTGAAGTTTGCAAGTATTTAACAATTGTTTTCAGCATCTGGAGCAAAAGAATATTTTTCCATTCTATGCTATTCATTGCTTCTTTCTCCCTGCTCTTCTTAGCAGGAAATCTGCTGGTCTGATGTTGCTAAAAGGGCAGATTCAACTTCTCTGACTTGTTGAACAAGAAACTTATGTTGCTTCTCATTTTGCCTAGAGACAGACTTATGGAAGCTAAAATTTGCAGAGCATTCTGTATTATATGACGACCACATGTGGAAATGATTTACACGGTTGAGAAGAAAGACAGAACTTTGTTGAGACACTTGGTTCTAGGAGATGGTCAAGCCAGCCACATGCTTCTTTCCACCAGTATCTTATTGTATGTCTTTTTCATATTTCCATTTTGTTTTTCCCATGCGGCTCCTTTCTGCCTCCATCTCAGAGCTGTATCTTCTGGCTGTGTTCTCACACTGAACTCCTTCTGCTGACTCCGAGGCGAAGCCTTGAATCCATATTGAGTGGGGTTTTTTTTGTTTTTTTTTTTTTCCTATCCTGCTCTGCTGACCATGGCAAACTCCTGTCAATGAGATTTGTCAGTTTACTGGTACAATACTTGCTACTTAGACATGGCAGTAATGACCTTGGACCAAGTAACTTGTGTGACCAATAGTCTGGATCTAATTACCTTCGCTAGTGTTCCATGCGCACTTCAGCTGTCCCACTTGCTAGATTTCCTGCTCGGCCCATTTCTGTGAGACATCTGCTCTTCATGTTCAGTATTAACTGTGTCTCTCCCGGATGCATGATAGTAGACCAAGGATCAGGAGAATGGCAGTCAGCTCTCTTGTCATCTTGGGGAAATTGCTTATGCCCTCTGTGACTTTGTTTCTCCTTATGTAAAATGGTAGAAGTGATGATAGGATAGATGTCGGCCCTTTGCATGTGGAAAACTAATCAATTCCCCACTTTTCTCTGGGCCTTTCTAATCCGAGCCAATTGGGACCTTCTGGCCAGTTGCAGATAATATTGGAAGAAGCCAGTAGGTGGCCCGAAATTCATTGCAGCCCGACAAATATTTAAGCACCTCGGGTATGAAAGATGTTTTGCCATGTAGTGAGAATAAAATGGAATGGAAATGAAATGGAAAACATGCCCTGCCTTCTTTATAAAGCTCTAAAGGGCCTGGGGCAGGGAGGGGCCACAGTTTAGAAATTATCTCTTTGTTCGTGATTTTTAAAAATGACTTGTCTAATTAAAATGCTTGCTGAAATAATTGCTGTTTTTAATTGCTGCTCATTTCATACCCATTCTCGCTGTCATTTGTCTTCTGGCCTAGCTCTACTTGTTTACATATATAGAGTTACACATGGAGTTGGGTTAGAATGTGTGGTAATCAAAGTAGCACCTCCCCGTACGTCCAGAATCTCTGTATATTATAGCAAGGGAGGACCTCCTGACAGGTTATCTGGTTCAGATCCCCTCATTTTAAATACCAGCAGACTGCATCTCACACTGCACCTGCTTGTGACTATACAGTGTTAAAGGTAAATCCTAAGTTTCCAAATTCAGAGTTCAATGGTCTCTCTTTTTTGCTTCTTGTTTCTCCTCTTTACTCATTTTCCTATGCACAATTCTCTGTTCCCTACACTCTCAGTTACATCTGTTTTTCTTTGTCTCTATACTGTCCCTCTCCCTGTCTGTGTCTGTCTTTCCTTCCCTCATCCTTATTTTTGCTAGTGGATTTGTTTACTCAGGCTTTCTAAGTTCTGCTCTAGCTTTCTCACTATCCCATTTTAAATCTTTTCTACTATATTTTTCTAATTTATTTTTAATTTCTTGAACTACATTTGCTCTTTGTGGGACCATTTAATAAGAAGAGGCTTCTGTGTGGAAAACACAGTAATTGATACGGGAGGAGAAAACAAGCTAAATAATAACATGTCAGTTCCTCCTTCGTATAGTTTGTAATCTTGTGGAGGAAGGAGATTTAGGATAGGACATAGGCACCAATACATACCACTCTACTAGACCATCACTATACGGTTCAGACTAGAAAGCACAACGAGCATAAAATATTGAGGATGGGATATACAAGGTTGCAAACAAGGAAGCTCTTTCTAACTTAGAGCTTCATTCAGCAAGGATGAATGCTCACTGCCCCTTATTTAATAGCATTTTATATTAACCATTTCAAAACTGCTATTCTTTCCATATAAAAATCATTTTCTAAGGTCCATTCAATTTTTTTTCCTGTTTAAGTGTGCTTTCTTTTTTGAGCCAAATTCTAGTTGAGTCATTTTCTTTCTTTTTTTTTTTTTTTTATTTTTATGGGAAACAATAATTTGATTTTTTAAAAAAATTTTAACAATAGCTTTTTATTTTCATAATACATGCAAAGATAGTTTAGTTGAAGCATTTTCATCCCGATGAGAAGTCAGTTTTTTTCTTAACCATAATTTTTAGCTTCTTAAATAATTGTATTGGGAAAACATACAATCACAAGGATGAATTTAGAGGAAATGTCTAGAAATGTGTCTGTGCAAGCATCATTGTGATGCATCAGCTTTATTACTGAGTTTCAGTAACTACATGTTTTAAAACTTCTCTTCTAAGTGCTATTTTTGGTGCCTAGTCAAGGGACCTCAGTCAAATTCTTTGTGTTAAGTACATTAATGACTTCATCCCATTTTCTGAATTTTAAAAGTTGATATTCCCCAAGGATTCTGGCTTCATTTTCCAGGGGGTATTTATTACTTGAACGTTTCCTCTTATAGGATAAGTTTTTGGAGGACCAGGATTCTTTATTCTTTCTTGATATTTTCACTACCCATCACAGCCCCTGATACATACCAGGTACTTAATTAGTATTTGTTAATTGATTCCCAATTCAATATTTTCTTTATTGTTCTTATTAGGCTCAATATGTTGAGGATGACCAAGTAGCCACTGAAGCATCAATTCATATCACAGGTTTAAAACATGTCTTGGTCTGTACAACATCACTTAATTCTTAGTGTTTAATTGTGTGATTTGGAGCTGAGACTGCCCAGGTTGAAACTGAGCACCTTTGATCATCACCTAAATGAATAATGTGTCACATAGCTGCATCCTGCAATTCCACTGTGAATAGTCACACCCCATAAGATCTTCCAGTGGTTTAGGCTTATTTAACTTTACAGTCCCTTTGTTATGAATGACTCTCGGTAGTTTTGTTGCTGTAGCTTCTGAAATCAAAGCCTTCTAGTTACTTGGGGTCTAGCTCCTGCCAAAGAAGCTCTTTGGGGTCCACCAAAAATGGTTGATTTCCAACATTTAGGAGAAAGATGCTTTTGTGCGGAGAGGACTTCATCAAGGAGGGAACATATTAGACTCACACTACTGGTTTCTGCCTGTTTTTTCTGCTACTTTTTCTATAGTCATCTGAGCTAAAGGAAAGGAAAAGACATTGCTTACAGAGGATAATTCAAAAAGAAAAAAATTCAGAAGAAAACAAAACTGATAAAGCCTTCTTCCTACATAGAAGCCAAAAATAAAACAAACAAACAAAAAGCAGCCATACAAAATATCTGAAGTGGTGGTTGAATAACATCAACAACCCATGATGATAGAGCCTTCTGGCATCTGTCAGATCTTCTCATTTGTTAGCTCAGGGTTTGTACCAATGCTATGAACTAGATAGTTGTTGTGTCATCAATATCTTCTCCCTTTTTCATTAGAAGAAAAAGCAAAAGCTTTTGGTTTCCTAAATAGTCTCCTAAATTCCTAAATAGAATCTTTTCTAATGGAAGATTGTTGGTTTATATTCCATAGGAGATATTTGTAGGAATTCCCCTCCTGCCCCTCTGCCCCTTAAAAAAAAAATCCAAAGCCCCTGTGCCCATTTGGCTGAGCAAGTATTTTTACAAACCAGAGCTTCCGTCAAGTGAAGCGTGAACAGAAAAGGGAAGAAAGAGCAAAACATTTTAAAAAGTTTACTAAAACAGGTAATGTAGTATAACTTAAGTATGAAAAGATGTTAATGGGTCAAAAATTATTTTATTGCTTGCCATTATGGATCTGACTTAACCATAGTGGACTGTGTGTACCACTCCATTATGCTATTTCTTTAGGCAAATACAAATTGAATTCCTTTCTCTCTCAGCCTCCTCTGTTAGTGTTCTTGCTTTTAATGCCCTCATGCCCAGGAGATATTGCTTATTTGGCTTATTTTCGAAAGATTTAAGATAGTTTAATTTATACTTGTATATTTCAAATATGGTTACATTAAAAATAATTGCTCACATTTTATGTGGAGCAAAGTAAAAGTGCATTTCCAATAAAATAATTCTGGCCCCAAACTGTGGAGCTGTGACAAATGTAAATTTATATTTCCATAATAAAAAGCTATAGCAAACACACAGTCATTTACATATCGTTCCTGAAATATTGCATACTGGCTTTGTCAGTGCTGGTAAGTCCATTTCAAGGATGTCACCCTTAGTCCATTAGTTTGGATAATGAGCCCTATAAAGTACATTTATAACTTGTGGCACTGCAAGGGGATGGATTCTAATTTTCATCCTTTTATCTAGACACATTGAAAGAAGGTCAATGGAGGGTTCTATATGATTCATTGTCCCAACACATTGCAGATGACAGAGACCTGATAATGTCAGTGCAGAAGTGTTTGCCTTATTTGGAAAGAGCACTTGAAAGAAATCTTCTTATATTCATCCTTTGAAGTAAAGTGGAGGCAGATATTAAAAGAAGCGCTCTTTTTTTCCCTTCGATGCAAACATGATCTAGTGTATGACCAGATAGCGATTCTAGAACAAAAGCGAAAGCAACACTTAACAGAAAAATAAAACCGTTAGTGGCTTTTACTGCCTTTGCTTGTTATAACATGACATTTAATCAACTTTTTCCTTCAAAGCCTGTTTGCTAAACAATAGAAAAAGGTTATAATTATGTATCAAGTGTCCTAATTTTGCTTCTTATTCAAAATGGACTTTTAAGACTTTTTTTTTAAAGGCTTTATAGAAAGCAAAGTGGGACAGTATTACACAACTGTACATGGCTCCCCTGTTGGAAAATAGAGATTATGTGTAATTTTTGTATATTATTGGTGACAGACGATTTCTTTTTATCGATGCTTGAACAAATGTTAAACAGAAAATTTCAAAACCTATGTGAGTCATTTCCTCTGGAAAAATAATATGCATGTTTGTGAGTGTGCATGTGTTTATATGCATGGGAATACAGGTAGTACCTATAATTTCTTCATGGGAGCAGCTGCCACTGTAGGAAGTCATTCTACCAATTGGATTGACTTAGGTAAAAAGGGGCCTGCAAGGGTCATGCCTCTAGCAAATAGCAGAAATGACTTTTGAATATAGCTATTTCTAACTCACTGATTTTTATCAGATCCATAACTATTTATTAAGGACTTGCTTCGTGCCGGACATTGTGCCAAGTCTTAGGGATACAATTAATAAAAAGAAAGACGATCCTTGTCCTCAAGGAACTTACAGTCTGATGTGGGGGGTAGGGGTGGAGTGGGGACAATATACTAAAGGAGGCAGGAAGGTGGGAGGGTAGGGGGACAGCAGGGATTACCCAGTTGGGGACAGCTTGTTCTGTGAAGTTGAAACCAGGCTGAGCAGCAGATGTAGAATGGAGTGAGTTGAAAGGACCAAGAGACATTTAGGTCAATAAAATATTTCCTTAGGGTTTAGGGACATCCTTTCAGGTAGTGTGGTCTAGAATCAAGAATAAAAAATTCCAGGAGTAGAAATATTAAAATCACTACATATGGTTGAGCCAATATAATATAAATGACAATACTAGTTCAATTAATTTAGAGTTTTAGTCTTGTATCAATTATACTACCAAGGAAGGAGTCTGCAGATGATAGGAAAACCAAATCTAGCAATACAGTGGGCCTGGGGGGTTGGGGGGGAGAGGAGATATGTACCACAATGAAGAGAACACTGGGCCTGGAGAAAGAAAGAACTGAGTTCCAATAAGGCCTCAGGCAATTCATGTCTGTGTGACCCCAGGCAAGCCATTTCACCCCTGTCTGCCTCATTTTTCTTATCTCTAAAATGAAAATTATAATAACACCTCCCTCACAGGGTTGTGAGGATCGAGTGAGATAATACTCATCCAAAGTGCTTAGCACACTGGCACATAGGAGGCACTAAATAAATACTTATTCCCTTTCCCCAGTACAGTTTATTATATATTAAAATAGCTTGTCTGTACCCAAATGAAATAATTTTTGTTCTTTTTTTTAACCTTTTAAAAACAACTACATGCCATTGGGGGAGGGGTGTGAGTATTCTTGCAAATTGATTTGTAACATGATATCTAAATAGATTTCTTTTAAATTCCATATCTTTGTTCTCCTTTTCTTTATATATAGATGTAAGGCAATAATAGATCACTTTGGTCAGAGGATAAGTGCTAAGTATTTTATCGTGGAAGACAGTTACCTTACCGAGAAAACGTGTTCAAATGTGACCTACAGGTAAGGGCCTCCTTACAACACAAGGTCAGGTGGGTGAGAGCTCAGTTCTGAATTTATAGCCACCACCTCTTCATGGTGTCCAGGGTAGCCTGTGATTGGCATCGAATGTGTGAACACATGCAGAAAATGCAAACTGGGTGCTAAACCCTGGTTATTCTTAATTCATTTCCTTTCTCAAATTAGTGTCATTTCATATATTGTTCATGAGCCAGTGCATAATCTAAGCAGAGCTGGCCTTGGGCTGGATTCTTCAACTTTAGCCTTTGCTTTGCAAGCCACTTGCTCAGAATAACAAGAGAGGTTTTTATTTCCCTATTCTGAGTCTATAAATCTATCAACTCCTGATTGTCAATCTTGAATTCCTTGGTTTGTTGAATTACAGGCAGATCTCAAGGGCAGTGCTGATTACGGATCAATCAGTACTGAAGGCAGATTCTGATCAGCAGGTAATTCACTTGTGCACTTTTTAAAAATTTGTATTTAATTTACTGTAATTGTATAGGCTGCTATTAGTGAAACACTTTATCAAGCCTAGTGTCCTTGCACTTTTTTTCTAATGCCTGCCTCTTAACTTACGGAAGTAATTGATAATAAGGGCTTTGGA
Source organism: Antechinus flavipes (assembly GCF_016432865.1). NCBI lineage: Eukaryota > Metazoa > Chordata > Mammalia > Dasyuromorphia > Dasyuridae > Antechinus > Antechinus flavipes. Next base: position 63,952,112 of record NC_067404.1, on the reverse strand, counting down.
TGCTTGAGGGAACATCCTATCTAGGAAAATATAGTCCTTACCTTATAGATAAATGTCATTCCAAGACTCTTGTATTTCAAAGTGAATTTTATCTTTATTCCAAATTTCATTCTCTGAACTCTCACCTATATGTTTTCTAATATGATCCTTACAAGTCCATGGGGTAAGTACTGCATGTATTTTCTACACGAGAGACAAAGAACTAAGACTCAGCAGAAGGTAAGTTGACTTGTTCTTGATCCAGAAGAGTTTTAATCTAGTTTTCTCCTGACTCTCAATCCAAGGTTTTTGTTGTTGTTGTTGTTGTTTTGTTTGTAATACTTGTTTAAAATTTTTTTTTAACTTCAGTTAAAAATTGAGGATTGATTTTCTTGTATTCCTACCTCCTGGAAAATAAAAATAAAAATTTAACCCTTGGAACAAATTACATGGTCAAGCCAGAAACTTTTTCTACCATACTACATTGACATAAGGGATACATTAACTTAGGGAAAAATATTCCAGCAAGTTAAATTGAAAACTGAGAGGTCCAGCCTCATAGCATTACTAATAACATTGTTCTCATTCTGAGAGTTTTTCTACTTTCCTCCTTTTGAGATCTCTCCCTAACTTTTGCTCCTTTCACCATCCCAATTTTAGATATTTTTCCCATACCAGTTGATGGCCTGCCTACACATATACTCCAAGAATTTGTTTCCCCCCTAGTTTGGGGGGTACTTACATTGATCTATGCTGCAGTATACTAATTTTTCAAAAGGTGCTGCTGTCAGACGTGATTTGCCTCTGACAACTCGTTAAGTTTGAAGTAACCTGTTATAAAAAATGAATTAATTCTTCCTTCTTATCAATTCTGTTTAGTTCATGGTAGAACAGTCTTTATGAAATTAAGGGATATTTGTGCGGAAATGGTACTACAAGGCTGATTGCCTAAGATGACTAGGTTGGCACATCTGTTAAGATAGCTTTCAAAGTAGAATGGTGTTTTAATAATTCATTATTCTATAATGATTTTACAATATATAAGTATTCTAGTATTATAAGTATTATACTCTCCAAAACTATCAATTACCTACCAATTTCCATTCTGCGGTTGTCTGCTCACCAGGACCTCCCTATCCCAGGTAAATCTCAAATCCAGACCCCACCCAGTCCCCTTAAAAAGCTAAGTTTTCATGTTGAAGCAACCTTTTCCATTGTGAATGATAGTGAAGGAAAGAAGAAATAGGAGAAACAGAGCTTTTGAATTCACCATTATGCAAGCAGTCAACCTAACAGTTAAATTCCCAAAATAAATAATTTCCATATTTATTCTTGCAGTGATGCTTGAAATATAAACACAACATTATGGATTCAAACTACAGATGAGGCCTTTGCTGTATCCCAATAGGGATATAGGCTGCTGAAAATAACTATTATTTTTGGGATTGATAAACATATTCTTAGGATGCTATAATCTACAGGACAACCACAGTGTAACTACTATTTCATGCTTGTTGGAAAATTAAAGGAAAATAAGATCTCGGTAGTGCCTAAAATAGTGAGATGTGTGACATTGAAGGCTATTTGGTCACTTTAACTCTAAATGTCTCATTTCCAGGACCTTATCTGAATCTACTTCACCAACATAATCCTTCAGTTAATTGTCAATACATGTGTTTTAAAATGTTTCGACATATATTTACTCATTTAAAGTTACTCCCTTGTACTTAAATAAATTTAATGTTAACAGACTTTCCATGTTTTTATTCAAAATGAATTTTTAAAGGCACAACTTTAAAAACAACTGTATATATTTCAGAATTAATGATATAATAATAGTATTTTTTTTTGTCCTAGTAGAAAATATTAGAGACGTTACATATGCTTATATATGTCTAAAATGCTTTTCTTTACTAATAGTGATACAAGTAGATATATTACCAGGATACTTGAAATATTCTTTTAACAAACATTGAGCAATTACTCCATGTGAAGCATGGTGCTCATCACTGGAGAGAGAAAATTAAGTTTAAACAATCTTTACCTTTATGAAATTTACAGTCTATCGGGGGATAAGACATACATAAAAGTATATATAACTCATAATATTATTTCGTAAATGCATTTGTAGTGCAAAATAGTGTTATGTGAGATCCATTGAGAAAGGTTGTTACCAGCCAGCAGAATCAGGAACAGATTTATGGAGTAGGTAGCATTTGGATTGGACATTAATAGATAGGGAAGAAATTCAATAGGTAATGGGCACGGCATTTCAGGCATAGGGGTACCATGTGAGCAAAGCCACAGAGATGAAAGAATACACTGTGTGCTAGGGCACAGAGAATAGACCAGTTTAATGGAAGTATGGAATACATGAATGAGAAAGATCATATATCTATATGATCTTGCCTGCAAAGGCATGTTGGTTATTATATTGTGGAGAGCTCTAAATACCTTGAAAGGTACTCAGTTAATTGCAAGCAACACTGTGCAATAAAGAAAGCTTGTCTTGTGACCAGGAAGAGTGCCTTTGATAGATACTGACTGTGTGACCCTAGGCAAGTCATTTAACACATTTGTTCAGGAGATTCCTCCTCTCTAAATTTCTGTACCAAGAAATTTCCTAATTGTTTATAAAGGAACATTCTTGTACTTATCTCTTTTAAATTCGGTTTCCAAATTAAATCTTCTATGTCAGAGCACTATGTGTTAATGGATATTGCAGATATTTTGTTAGGCAGGTATCAGCAGGAAGGAAATGAAAATTTAATTGCTTCTCTTGCTCTGTGTCTGCTTTGGAGATTTCCATTTTGACAGTGCCACCAGTGGAGCCAGGATCTGCTGCTGTCCGGGTTGTTGAGTTGTGTTCTTCCACCATGACGTGCATGAAAGGAACATGTAAGCATAGTGTGATTGTTTATCTTCTATATTTCTTTGGAGAATGAAGAGGATGGCAAGGGAAAGAGGGTTTGATTTTCAAGCAGGTCACCCAGTTAATAGAAATGTCTTATAGGGATTGACCTGTGTTTTCTTTTTCTTTCTTTCTTTTTTTTTTTATTTGTTTGTTTGTTTTTAAATATGTTAAAGTATATGTTAAATACACTGTATGTGTACATATCCATATAGTTATTTTGCTACTCACGAAGAATCAGACTTTGAAATAATGTAAAAGTAACCTGAGAAGGAAATCAAAAATGCAGGCGGACAAAAATAGAGGGATTGGGAATTCTATGTTGTGGTTCCTAGTCATCTCCTAGAGTTCTTTTACTGGGTGTATGTAGCTGGTTCAGTTCATTATTGCTCCATTGGAACTAATTTGCTTCATCTCATTGTTGAAGAGGGCCCCGTCCATCAGTATTGATCATCATATAGTATTGTTGTTGAAGTATATAATGATCTCCTGGTCCTGCTCATTTCACTCAACATCAATTCATGTAAGTCTCTCCAGGCCTTTTTGAAATCCTTCTGCTGGTAATTTCTTATGGAACAATACTATTCCATAATATTCATAAACCACCATTTATTCAGGCATTTTCCAATTGATAGGCATCCACTCAATTTCCAATTTCAAGCCACTATGAAAAGGGCTGCCATAAACATTTTTGCACATACAGGTCCCTTTCCCTTCTTTAAGATCTCTTTGGGATATAAGCCCAGTAGTAACGTTGCACAGTTTGATAACTTTATGAGCATATTTCCAAATTGCTCTCCAATAATCCTCAAATTCTCTCTCCTAGATCTATTTTCCAGGTCTGTTGTTTTTCCAAGTAGATAGAAACATTTTAAAATATTTTTTTCATTTTTTTGATTTTGCTTATTCTTAAATGTCTCAATGAATCATTCATTTCTATTTGTTCAGTTCTAATTTTTATTGCTTTATTTTCTTCATTAGCTTTTTTAAATTTTTTTTACTTCTTTTTGTATATGTCCAATTGAGTTTTTAAATGAGTTGTTTTGCTCTATGGGATTTTTTTTTACCATTTCACTAATTTTTTTTTTTTTTAAACACTGAATTATTTTCTTTTTCCAATTCACAAATCCTACTTTCCTGGGAGTTCTTTATCTTTTCTAATTCACAAATTCTGTTTCCCTACGAGTTCTTTACCTTTTCCAATTCACATTTCAGGAAGTTGTTTTCTTTTTCCACTTTATCAAATTTTTCTTTTAATGAGTTATATGCTTTTTCTGTACTCTCTTGTAGAGCTTCTCTTTCCTTTTCCCATTTTCCTTCTAGCTCTCTTTTAAGGTCTTTTCTAATTTCTTCTAGGAGAGCCTTGTGTGATAGGGATCAGGTTACATCCCCCATTGTGGGTTTTGTCTGGAGACTGTCTGCTATTAGTCTCTTTGGGGTTGAAAACCTGCCCTCTTTCTGTATTGAAGCTATCGATGGTTAGCATACGGTTGGCTTTTTTACTCATTTTTTAAATGAGATGCCTTAGGGTCTGCCTTCAGGGCAAGGAGGTTACCAGCTTCCTCTATAGACAGGGATAGATAGATGGACAGTAGCTGTCCTGCCAACTGGCTGCTAAGAACAGCGGAGCTGTGGAAGTGCCCTGGGAAGAGCCCCGCACTGGAAGTGTCTCTGCCCTGTGAAGCATGGCCACACTGTGGAAACTTCTATTACCCTGGGCAGAGCCCCGCTGCTGTGCAGGAGTGTGGCTGCCCCGGGCAAAAGCCCCGCACTGCAGAATGCGGCTGCACAGCTGTGCTGGTCCGTGCCGAGTCACTTCCAGGGCTGGGTGGGTGTGGCCAGGTCCTGTTAAATTCTGGCGGTTTTTTTGGAGTACCCTCTACCATTGGCATTTGTGTAACTTCTCTGCTGATCTACTGCTTTGCAACCAAAGCAGAACGGCCAACCTGTGGTAGAGTCCTCCTGCAGATTCTCCACCCGCAGAGACTGCCCCCACCCCGTCTGCTCAGTGTGCTAGCCTCCGTGTTCTGCCTCCCTGCCTGCGCTGGCCTCCTCCCATCCTATCAGGACAAACCTTTTCTGGCGAGCTTCCCAATTCTCTTGGGCTGGTAATTTTTTGTACTCCTTATATTTGTGGATTTTACCAGTCAAGCACTATTTCTGAGGCTGAATTTGGTAATTAGTAGTGAGGGTAGAAGGGGAGCTTAGAATGAAGCGCATGTCCTCTCCGCCATCTTGGCTCTGCTCCCTGGGACCTGTGTTTTCTTGCATTGTATTTCCAATGGTGCCCAGATAAGATGAGCCATATTATCTTTCATTTATAAATATCCTGATCTGGCCATACATGCATAGTCACATATAGCAATAGCTATATCCTATTTCATTTCTACAATGAAAAAAATAACATGATTTCCTAAAATCTTAGTTTTGTTTTCACAAAATTAAGTTGCTTAATTGCTGATTTTCTTTGTTTTTCCCTTAAAATCTCAGTGTCTCTCAGTTCCTGATTTTTCTTTATTGATAGGTGCTCCTTTCACCTCTGAGTTCTGTTGACTTATTGTCAATATTATTATTGTTGTTGAGAATTAAATTACAAACTCCTTCTTTACCTGTTTCTCTACTTTTGTCTGAGTTTCCTCATGGTGCACTCTAAGCATTTAGCAGCTATTCTGTGACTTCTATTCTGTGACTTCTCCATTGCTTTACTAGAAGACAATTGCATCATCAGAATAATCTCATTAAGCACTTCCATATATCTGATCTGGGTGGAGGACATAGAAGAGAGGTGCAAGACAATGAGTCAGAGAACTTGAACTCAAATTCTGATTGTGTCATTTCTTACCTGTGTGAAATTGGATCATCATTCAATCTCCCAGGTCCTCAGTTTCCCTCTCTAAAATTGTAGGGCTATTCTACACCTTTAAGTTCTCTTCCAGCTTTCTCTGTGGTGCTATAAAGGAAAACATGGCTTCTGTTTTTGAGAGGCTTACTGTCTTGTTGAGAATAAAGGATCTCATAATAATGCACAACGTTGTCCTGAGTTCAGATCTTTTTATTGCCATCTTAACTTCTCTCGTGGAAACTGTGAATTCAAAGCATTGGGTTAGTTGTTAGGATACAGAATGGATGATGTACTCTTGACTTGTAAAGCCCTTATGGTCTTAAGATACAGAGACAGATTATAACCCAAAGAGATCATAAAAGAGAGAAAAGGACCCACATGTGCAAAAATGTTTGTAGCAGCTTTTTGTCATGGCAAAGAACTGGAAATTGAGTGGATGCCCATCACTGGGAAATAGCTGAGTATATCATGGCATATGAATATAATGAAATATTATTGTTTTATAAGAAATGATGAGCAGGCTGATTTCAGAAAAGCCTGGAAAGAATTACATGAGCTGATGCTAAGTGAAGTGAGCAGTACCAATAAAACACTATACACAGCAACAGCAAGGCCGAGTAAGATTAGCTCCTCTCAGCAAAACTGCTCGTGATCCAAGAGAAATAGAGAGGAGGGGAAAAAAAAATTCGGAACTCAAAAAAACTACAAAAATGAAAGTTGAAAGCTATCTTTACATGTACTTGGAAAAATAAAATACTGTCAAATAAAAAAAAAAAAGATATAGACATAGACCTTATACCTAGAAGTGGATCTCTTCGATAAAGAGAGCTTTAATTGATCAAAGATGGACAGAAGCAGCTACACCCAAAGAAAGAACACTGGGAAATGAATATAAACTGCTTGTATTTTTGTTTTTCTTCCCGGGTTATTTCTACCTTCTGAATTCAATTCTCCCTGTGCAACAAGAAAACTGTTCGGTTCTGCACACATATATTGTATCTAGGATATGCTGTAACCTATTCAACATGTAAAGGACTGCTTGCCATCTAGGGGAGAGGGTGGAGGGAGGGAGGGGAAAAATCGGAATAAAAGTGAATGCAAGGGATAATGCTGTAAAAAATTACTCTGGCGTGGGTTCTAGCAATAAAAAATTATTTAAAAAAAAAAGAGAGAGAGAGAGAAAAAGTTGTGACACAAAATTACAGGAAAAAAAAAGAACTTATACCTAGGACAAGATTAGAGTTGCCATATTAGATAGTTTATGGTTCTTACTAGTTGAATGCTTACAGTACCCTAAGAAGTGAGCAGAGGATTTTTGATTTCCTTCACAGGCTAATAGTACACTATTTCAAAGTCCGATTCTTTTTGTACAGCAAATAACTGTATGGACATGTGTACATATATTGTATTTAATTTATACTTTAACATATTTAACATGTATTGGTCAACCTGCCATCTCGGAGAGGGGATGGGAGGAAGGAGGGGAAAAATTGGAACAAAAGGTTTGGCAATTGTCAATGCTGTAAAATTACCCATGCATATAACTTATAAATAAAAAGCTATAATAAAAAAAAAAGTGAGCAGAGGGAGGAGTCATCATGGGGATAGGACAGACAGGGAAAGCTTCTGTGCCTTCAAGTAGTGGGGAGCACTTAGGTAGGCAGACAGAAGGGGGATGAACATTCCTATTGCTAAAAGCTAGCAGCCTGTTGGGAAGAAAACTGGAGAAGGAACTTTTAGAAGAACTGATAAGATGAACCCAGCTGACTAGATTATTCGCAAATGCTTATATCATCTTTACCCTTATTTACTTTAATGCAATTTTCTGTTTTTCCTGTTAATATGCTAATGGCTGTCCCAGAAACACAGGGTATTTGAAGTAGGCAAAATTTTTTATTGTTTCAAATGATGGAATTTATTGGAGTTATGTCACAGTTTCTAAGATTGTTCCCAGAACATAAACCCCATTCCAGATCACACTCTCATGCCCTGATCAATGGGTATTTTTGACCTTTAATCTTCGAAATTAGCTTTGAAATGATATTTATTTGGTTAATCTTTTTCCACAGATCTCTTTCTTGTTCTTTGTCATTTGGATTCTGTTACTGCTTAAGTTAGCATCTGCCTAGATTACCTATGATTAGAAAAGCTGGTTTTATTAGAACTATTCCAATCTTTCCTGTTATTGTGTTCTTCATAATTATAAATAAAGCATAACTGTGAATTTCAATTTTAAAGAAATCAATATGGGAAATACTTGTAATACCCCTTAACAGAAGAGATCATTGCAAGAGTGACAAGGTCTAATTTCCTATGGATCCTCCATGGGAAGCACCCAAAAAGTTGACTTGCATATGTTTCTCTTGGTAGCTTTGTCTCATAATCTATTTCAAAATGAAATCACCAAAAAGGTCTCAAAATTTTACATCCATTATCTAATTCTTGTTCATACTGCTATCCTGGTGTCAAGTAAGGCAGGAACTGGTAGCCTGGTGTAGTAGAAAGTACCCTGGACCTCATTTTTCTCACCTGAAAAATATCAGAAGTTGACAAAAATGTCCTGTTTATGGAACATTATCCATTTTACAACGATAGGAGAACCCTGCTTTCAGACCCAGTGCAGTCTTGGAAAAAACCTCACCTTAAAACTGGTTGTGATCAGGCAAAATCCCAAGTGTGCAGTTTTGTCTGTTTTATGTATTTTTGTCTTCAGCTATTTAGACAATATGTAGCAAAGGTGGTCTTAGAAGGTTTAAATAGCAGGAAGTATTTGAGGGAGTATATAGCAATCAGCATAGTAGAATATAAGAGTGAACTGGTAAGTAAAGTTAGGCAGAAGACCATTAAGAAAACAGAATCAGTAATTTGCTACACTTCACAGTACATGTGGATCAAAATAGACTTTTTTTTAATTGAAAAAGAAAATTACTGAGTTTGGGGGAAAAAAAGGTAATATATTCTGTTTTCCTTTTTTTTTTTTTTTTCTTTTTTCTTTTTTAATTTCATTTCATTTTCTCTTCTGAATTTCTCTCCTTTTCTCCCTCTCTGTCACTCCTCGAGAAATCACAAAGAAACCACCACAACAAAAAAATACTATTACAAAAATGTATACTCATGCAAATCATATTCTCTGATCTTTGTGATACATAACTATAGTCTTCCTTGCTAATACTTAACAATTTTTGCATCAGTATTCATTGGGAAACTTGATATATAGTTTTGTTTCTGTCTTTTGAGTCTCCCACATTTAGGTATTATGATTATATTTGTATCATAAAAGGAATTATATAGGATCCCTTCTTTACCTATTTTTTGAAACAGTTTATGTAATATTGAATTTAAATGTTTGGTAGAATTTTCTTGTAAATCCATCTGGTCCTGGGATGTTTTTTTTAGGGAGTTAATTTATGGCTTGTTCCATTTCTTCTTCTAAGATAAGATTTTTAAAGTATTTTGTTTTCTCTTCTGTTAAGCTGGACAATTTATATTTTTGTATATGTTCATCTAGTTCAGTTAGATTGTCAGTTTTAGGGGCATATATTTGGACTAAATAACTCTTTATAATTGCCTTTATTTCTTCTTCATTGATTGTGAATCTACCTTTTTCATTTTTAATACTATTAAACTTATTTTCTTAAAAAAAAAATCAGTGCTCCTAAATTGTGATCTGGGGAGATAGGTCTATTCACTGCTCTCCTAGTCTCATCTCTGTAGGTTGCTGACCCAAGTTTGGGTCTTTTGGCTTACACATAGTTGAGTTTCAGTAGACTACTACTGAACTCAGTCATTGTTAACCCTGTTGGGTAGCTCTGCTGGTACGTAGCTACTAAACTGCTGCCTCTCCTTTAGTCTGGTACTGCTGTCCTGGTTATTGTCCTGGTTATATAGGCTCAGACAGTGGGCTAAAGGCTAGAACTAAGTCACGGCTGTTTTGTTTTTGGGCTCAGAGGCACACAGTTGTTTCTGAAACTTGTTTCTTGCTTGGACCAGCTCAGGATTGATCATGCTCTCTGCCCAGTGGGCTATAGAGCTGCCAGATTGCACCTGTTCTTGCATGTAGCACTTTAGGTGTGCCTCGGGATTTTCCTTTGGTTTAGTGGTTTCTGTCTCACTGTTCCACATCAGCCCTCATTCTTTCCCTGAGAGCTAGAATGTTCCCTTGTTTGATAGGTTGTCCAGTTCTCTTTCCCTAGTGTCTGCAAACTCGTTTCTCTCCCTATGCTTCCCTAGGATGGAAAAATAATTCATTATGACTTTTTTCTTGTTTTTCTTGTCTTTCAGTCTACTGCATTTTCTAGATTGGTATGGAAGAGGTGTATTTGGTGAGCAGGGCAAAAATGCTTCTTCTTACTGTCCCATCTTGAGTCCATTTTTCCTAGTTATTTTTCTTTTGTGGTGATAAATTAGAATTGTTGCTTTAGCCATAAAGTTATAAGATTTATTCCTATTCTAGTAGCTTTTTAACAAAAGCAGTAGCTTCAGAATCCTTTGACAGTATTTCTGCATTAAATCTTTTGGAAAACAAAACCAGTGCAACCAAAATTAAAAGGGAAGGGGAAAAAATTTTTACATCCCTGGGTTCTGATAAAGGCTTCATTTCTAAAATATAGAGAAAATTTACTCAAATATATAAGAATACAAGCCATCGTTTACTTGATAAATGGTCAAAGAATATGAAGTTTTCACAAGAAGAAATTAAAACCATTTCTAGTCATGTGAAAAAATGTTCTAAATCATTGTTGATGAGAGAAATGCAAATTAAGACAATTCTGAGGTACCACTACACACCTCTCAGCTTGACTAAGGTAACAGGAAAAGATAATTATTGGAGGGGAGCTGGGAAACTGGGACACTAATACATTGTTGGTGGAATTATGAACTGATCCAACCATTCTGCAGAACAATTTGGAACTATGTTTAAAGGGCTATCAAACTGTGCAGACCCTTTGATCCACAGTGTCTCTAATGGAACTGTATCCCAATGAGAGCATAAAAGAGGGAAAAGGACCCACATGTGCAAATGTTTGTATTATCCTCCTTTGTAGTGACAAGAAGCTGAAAACTGAGTGGATGCCCATCATTTGGAGAATGGTTGAATAAATTATGGTATATGAATGTGATGGAATATTATTGTTCTATAAGAAATGATGATTTCAGGGAGGTCTGGAGAGACTTATATGAACTGATGCTAAGTGAAATGAGCAGAACCAGGAGATCATTGTACATGACAACAGCAAGATTATACGATGATCAGTTCTGATGGATATAGCTCTTTTCAACAATGAGGTGATTCAGGCTACTTCCAGGAGACTTGTGATAGAGAGTGCCATTTGTACCCAGAGAGAGGGCTATGAGAACTGAATGTGGATCAGAACATAGCATTTTCACCTTTTTTGTTGTTGTTGTTTACTTGCTTTTTTTTTCCTCTTTCTCCTTTTTTCCCTTTTTGATCTGATTTTTCCTTTGCAGCATGATAAATGTGGAAATATGTATAGAATCGCACATGTTTAACATATATTGGATTACTTGCCATAAGGGCAGGGGTGGGAGGAAGGGAGGGAGAAAATTTGAGAAGAAAAGGTTTTGCAAGGGTGAATGTTGAGGAGTATCTTTGGATATATTTTGAAAATAAAAAGCTATTATCAAAAAATATAAACAAATCTTTTGAAAATAAAAATTCCCGTCAGCAAAAATTAGGCATTTACTCTGTGTAAATCGCCCAAGGATGCCAAGATAATAATGGCATGATCCCTGCCCTTCAGAAGCTTATATTAGAGGAAGGAAGGGAGATTCCACATCTCCTTATGTGGAATAATATAATACAAATTTAAAATGATGAAAAAAAAACCTTTATTCACTAAGCATTTATTAAGTGCTCATAGGTCCCTGGCACTGTGCTAACCTCTGAGGATACAAAGAAAGACAAAACACTGTTCTCAAGGAGCTGACTTTCTAATGGCAAAGACAACCTGTAAATAGCAAGGTAGCTCCAGAGTCAACAAATAGCATGAAGATACTGAGAAAAGAGATGAAATGCTCCAGAAAAATTAAGGAAGATGACAAGATGCTCAACAAGGGAGAAATGAATATGGGAATGCATTCCAGACATGGATCCTGACCTGTGTAAAGGTCCAAAGGTGAAAGATGCATTGTTATTTTCAGGGGCCAGTCAGAAATCTACTTTGCCTAGCACATAGTATTAGGAAGAAAAATAATGTGAAATAAGACTTTAGGTCAGGTTCCCAGCTTATGGATGGTCTTAACTATCAATCTAAGGAATTTGTGAGTTTCCTTTGAGGCAATAAAGAGCCACTGAAGATTGTTGAGCAGAGCTATAATGTGATCAGATCCAAGGCATAATACTGCAGCTCTGTGAAGCACTGATCAGCTAGGGGAGAGACTGGAAGTCAAAAACTAATTAGAAGGTCATTGTAGTAATACAAAAGGGGAAGAGGTTAAAGTTATGACCACGGTGAATTGCTCCTCAACTCCCTTTTAGATAGATAGATAGATAGATAGATAGATAGATAGATAGATATCCCCCCCGGACAAAAAATTAGTGAATCTTCCCATTTTCTGGTTGACGTTTTTTGGCTGTTCATTTGATAGATTTCAAAATGGAAGGCCCATGCTATCAAGACTCATTATCTACTTCTCAGGACTATCTGTTTAGCTCTATTCGTGGCAGCTGGCATCAGATAACCTGTGTTTTCTTTAGGTTTGGTTCCACAGACCTCACGGTAAATTTTACCCTGAGCAAAAAATGTGTAACATAGATCAAGCTTTAAATAAACTTACCTAGGACTACTTTTGTCACTAACTCACTTTTGTTAGTGAGTTCTTAACGAAAGCTTTTCTTTCTGTTCAGAGCCTTGCCTCTCCAGACTCCTGGCAACTTTGGCCCTTGCTCCTGCTGCTTGCCTTTATTGCTAGTCAGAGATGGCATGGCTTATTCACATCACTGCTTTTCCCTCAATAATTAGCTAGCGTATCTCCTGAAATAGAACTCTCTTGCTAATCTTAGGGAAGGCCCCCAAACCACCTTTTGTCTCTGTTTAGGCTCTTCTCTCTTGATCTTTCTTCTTTGACATCAGAAATAGAAAAAGTTGGCAGAAAGATCACACTATGTCATCCTTGTGGTCTGCAGTCCTGCTGCTAGGCCACTCTCTGTTCCTTTGAAGCTTTCAGTTTGTATAGAAGCTATTTTACACAGAATGCTCAAGATTATACTTTAATTAGCCACTCCAAAATGTTTCTTAAAGAGATTTTTCCCTTTTTTTTTTTGAACCTTTTAAAAATTAATTTCATGCAATTCAACAAGCCCACTATGTGCATGGCACTAATGGCACTGTGCTAAGTACTGGGGATGCAATTGGCAAAGCTCGAATATACAATTAGAGTTTGGTGCATTGGTGACCTGCTGAGCAGATTTACAGATTACAAACCAATGGAAGCTAACACCGGGAGATAGTCAAGATTCAAAGAGATCTTAGTATGCTCTAACGTTGGACAGGATCAAAGAAGATGAAATTCAGTATGGATAAATGTATAGGTTCATGCTTGGGTTATAAAATTTACTCTTGGAAGGACCAGATGAGGGAAGGTGTGATTAGTTTGAAAAAGAAATTTGAGAGAACTGCAAGGTCTGTATGAGTTATCAGTAAGTTATGGAGGGCAAGAAAATTAATATGATCTCCAGCTGTGTTTAAGGAAAAGGGGGGGGGGGAGGGCGGAGTTTGATGTCTTGGAAAAGGAAGGTGATAGAGTGCTGTAACATTCTCTACCCTAGCAGCATATCTGGATGATCATGTTCAATTCTGTGTGACATATTTGAGGAAGAACATTGATAACGAGGATAGTAAAGGGCCAGAAAAGGATCAGCTGAGGCAATTCTGAATGTTGAGCCTGAAGAAGAGAATGTTTAGGGAAGACATGATAGTTGTCTTCAGATGTTTGAAGAACTGTCACATAGACTTGTTCTGCTTGTTCCCAAATAGCAGAACTAGATGCATTATTTGAATATAACTGAATAGTTTTCTATGCATTTCAGCCTGTGCTTCTCTCATCTTGGTACCCTTTATATTACTTATTCTATTTCTTGTCAACGTGTTGAAAATGAAAATGTTTATTAGGTATATTGGGTAGCAAACTGGAGAGAATGGTAAAACTGAAATCAGGGAGGAACTTCAGTTCTAATTCTGCCTCAGATATTTACTAGTTGGACAAATCACTTAATTTTTGGCTGCCTCAGTTTCCTCATCTATCAATTGGGGATAATTCTAGCACCTACCTCACAGAGTTGTAAGAATCAAATGAGATAAGATATAATGTACTGTTGCAAATCTTAAAGTACTACATAAATGGGTGCTTCTGTTACTATTACTATTTTAATTAGTAATAATTATAACATAATAACAATATAACAATTGTATGTTAATGTATTATATTAATATTGATTTAGTTGGTTAATATATTAATGTATAAATGTCATATATTGTATGATATAAAATTATGTATAATATATGTTATATATTATTACCACTACTATAACTAGTAGCTTCAGAGTATAGCTTTGAACTAAAATTAGCCTCATACACTTAGGTAAATAGCTCAGTTGATATGAATTTAGTTTCAATTTAGATTCTTTACAAATAATGTCTGTATCTCAAGGAATTATTTTAGGTTATTCTCTGAATGTCTTTGTTAGGTTACATTTAGACAAGGCATTTTGCGAATTTTTGCATTTGTAAATATATTTTATGCTTTACTAGTGATAACTGCTCATTTAAAAAAATTTTTTTAAATATAAAAATGTCTAGTAATAGAAAAGAACAAATTCTAAGAAGAGAATAGGTTCCATAAATCTTCAGGATTTTTTCATCATTAACTTCAACCAGGCTTTGTAGTGACTGTTTTTCCCTTTAAACAATTACTTAACAAAAGTATACAAATATACCTGGTCTTTGATCACCTTGTATAAGTGACAGGCATGTAATCGGCATTGCCAGCTGAGTGGAACCAAGCTCCTTCACTTGTCCTAAAAATGCAGTCTGTAATGATGGAATCATGAAGTAAGCCCATCTTTCTTCCTGCTGGACGAATTACTCGAAGACAAATGTTGGCAACCACTGTATCTAATGCAGTTATACCTGAGTAAATCAAACATAATCAAAATATATACTGATGAGACTTTGTGACTCATAGCTAGCCCCTCAGTGGTAATAAAAAGGGGTTTTTAAAAAGTGATGTGAACTTGGGTGATTTGTGGCTCATTTTTTTTTAATCCAAAAAGGTTTCCTTTTTATAAGATGTACTTATGAATAAATTAGCTTATTTCTAAGATTTGTAAAATTAAAATACTCTCATTTGGAAGTCCTCAATAAAATTTGGTGAGTTTTCTAATAAATGTTCAAGGCCTCCCCAGTAACTGAATTCCCAGGGTTTTAGTAATCATATAACTTGATATGGTCAGTTCTCCAGTAACAATGGGAAGAGGGAATTGTTGAAGATGTTTGTATTTTATATTCTGTTAGAATTATTTCACATTCTCTGAGCACATCCTAAGTTTGGCGGCACAGTCAAGTGACCCAACAGGTATATGCAATAGCATTTGCCATGTGGTGTAAATGTTCTCCATATAAATAATTGAGGGTTTTCTTTTGATTTCCTTTTGGTTTTCTTGCTGGTCACATGCTTTTGTTGTTTAGTTGTTTTCATTCTCATCAGACTCTTTGTGATCCCAGTTGGGGTTTTCCTGGCAAAAGATACTGGAGTGATATAATAATGTTGTAGTATGGCTAAGGGCGTGGTATCTTCAGCTCATTTTACAGATGAGAAAACTGAGGCAAACAGAGTGAAGTGACTTACTCAGGATCACAAAGCAAGAATGTTTCTGAAGCTGGTTTTGAACTCAAGAAGATAATTTGACCTGACACCTGCTGGGCACTTTATCCTCTGCACCTCCATCTAGCTGTCCCGGCCACATACTAGGCAGTAAAATATTTGTTGATTGATAATAGTGTTCAACTTCTGTTTCTCCTATGATCAGTGCCATCCTACATCAGCACAAATTTCTTATCTAGACTGCTCTGTGCTTATTCCTCTCACTAGAAAATGAGAGGACATCATCCACCCAAAAAGTTGGCTGGCAATCCAGGAATTCTGATATTTAACCTTTAACTCTCCTGGTTTGGCTTGGCCACTACAAATATCGTCTTATCTGTGTTCTGTAGTATCTTTGTGGTCATAGTATATTTCAGAGTAAATTTTTAACAAATGAAAATGAATTTTGTAGCATTAAGTTATTAAGATAACTTTAACTGTATTTTGTTCAGATCTTGCTTACTTTTTACTACCTATCATTAGAACTCTGTCTTGTTCAAATTCCTCTTTATATTTTTTAATTCATTTCACTTTATTTTTTAAATCACTGAGACTTTTTTATTCTTATTTTTTGAATTCTAGTTTTCCTTACCATCCCTGCTCCTCCAGCCGTTGAGAAGACAGGAAAAACAAGATTCATTTATATAGTCATGTAGAACATTTCCATTTTTTCCATGTTGTTTAAAAAAAGAATAAAAAGTAAAGAAAAGAACCAAAAATATGTTTCCGTCTACCCTCTGAGTCTATCAGCTTTCTATATAAGGGGGAAAAGCATATTTCATCATGAGCCTTTTGGAGCTGTAGTGGATCATTATGTTAAGCAGAGTTACTAAGTCTTTCCGATTCAGTTACCTTTACAATATTGTGGTCACTTTGTAGATTGTTCTGATTCTGTTCACTTCTTTTTGCATCACTTTCTACATGTCCTCTCAGGTTTCTCTGAAACCTGATCATAGTACAATAGTATTATATCACACTTGGACAAAAATACACAAAAAAGAACCAAAAAAAATACCAAAGTAAAGGCAAATAGAATAGTTTTGAAAACAGTATGTATATTGTATGTGTATGTGTGTGCATGCGTGTATATGTTTTGTATAACACACATATATCAATTTGGAATAGAGATTAATAGTTTCATATCTTATTGTTTTTGTGTTTTGTTGTCTGTAGAAATGTTTTTTTGTATTGTGTTTAAGAATTTTTAAAAAGAAAACTTCCTGTCTATATTTATTGACCATTCATCACTTGGGAAATGGATCTTTTTCTGATAGATTTGAATGAGTTTTCCATCAATCATAGGAAGATGCCTTTAACAGAGAAACTTTCTGTAAAGATTTTGTCCCAGGTAACTTTGCCTTCTCATTTTAACTGCATTGATATGTCCATTTTGCTTTCTGAAATCCTCTCTATTCCTTATTTGGTCATGGATTCTTCCTCTATTCATAGATCCAAAATGTAATTTCTTCCTTGGTCCTCTAATTTGTTTACAATGTGACCTTTTATGTCTAAGTCATGTGCCTATTTGGAGCTTATCTTGGTGTATGGCAGGAGGCATTGGTCGAAACCTAATTTCTGCCTAGGCTGCTTTCTAGTTTTTGTCCAATAGCGAGTTGTTCCCAAGAGCTAATCCAGCACTAAGCTACTGTATTCATTTGGTTCAGTAGATTGTTTCACTGATTGACATAGTTTTGTATCACATAGTTTTGATGAGTTCTCCTTCAGAGTATAATTTTAGGTTTAGTACCGCGAGGTCCTCTTCCTACTTTTATTCAGTATCTGTCTTGGGAATCTTGACCTCAGTTCCTCCAGATAAATTTTGTTATTAATTTTTTCTAACTGTCTGAAGTGATTCTTTGGTAGTTTGGTATGGTACTGAATAAATAAAAGTAAATTAATTTAAGTAGTGTGATGATTTTTATATTATGTTTGCTCAGCTTATCTAGGAGCATTTAATATTTCTCTAATTATGTCTGTTTCTTTTCAGAAAGTGTTTTATAACTGTATTCATATAGTTTTCATATGTTTTTATACATAGACTTCTAAATCTTTTACATATCAGTATTTTAAAATTGAATTTCTCTTCGTGCTGTGTTTTATTGATAATATACTGAAATGCTGATGGTTTTATGGATTTATTTTGTTTCCTGCAACTTAGCTGAATTTATTAATTACTTCAATTAATTTTCTAGTCGATTTAGGGCAGTAGTTCTTAACTTTTTTGTGTTTGGTTGACTCTTTTGGTAGTCTGGTGAAGCTTGTGAATCCATTCTCAGAATAATGTTTTAAATGTATAAAGTGCAGGCCTTATGATTACAAAGAAACCCAATTATACTGAAGTACACTTAATTAAAATCCTAAAAAGAACAAGTTCATGGGCCTCAAGTTAAGAATACCTCAGTTAGGATTCGAGAAAGAGTTCTGTGTATAGACCAGCATATCACCAAAAAAAGTAGATTTTTCCCCTTCTTTGCCTATTTCCCCTTGATTCCTTTTTATTTTCTTGTTATAAATAGCACTACGAATATCCTTGCTTTACCCCATTTTTACAAGAAAAGGCCTATAATGTATTCCTTTTACTTATGATTTTGACTCTTGCTTTTAAATAGATGCCATTTACTATGTTATGGGAAAAGTCGATTTATTTCTGTTTGCTAGTTTTTTATGTTCTAACAGAAATTGATGTTATATTTTGACAAAAGCTTTTTCTTGCATATCTTGATATAATCATAGGATTGCTTAGGTACTCATTATTAATACACGTCTCTTATGTTTCTGGTTTTCCTAATATTGAAGTGGCACTGCATTCCTGGTACAAATCTATTCTCGGCATAGCATATAATTTTTATGTTGTTTTAGTCTCTTTGTTAATATTTAAAATTTTTGCATCTCTATTCATTAGGGATTTTGTTCTTTCATTTTCTTTTTCCAGATTGAATTTCCCTGGCTTAAGTATCAAAACAGTATTTGTATCCTAGAAGGAGTTTGGTAGGAGCCCTTTTCTTTTCATTTTGCAGTTTCTGCAATATTGGAATAAATTGTTGTTTGAATATTTGATAGAATTCACTTGCAAAGCCATCTGGTCTCAGATTTTTTTTTCCCTTTGGGATTTCAATTGTGGCTTGTTCAGCTTCTTTCCTCGAAACTGAGTCATTTAAATTCTCTGTTTATTCTTTTAATTTTAACATTTTATATCATTTAATATATTAATCCATTTCATTTTACTTGTGTCCTGTTGACAAATAGCTGGGTAAAATAGTTTTTGATAATTTCTTGTGAATTCTTGTGGATTTTCGTTTTTTTATTTCTTTATGTTGGTAATTTGATTTTCTTTTTGTTTAAAAAATCAGATTAACTAATGCTTTATCAGTAGTTTTCAAAAAAGCAGCTCTTGTTTTATTTCCTAATTGAGTGGGGATTTTTGGTTTTCGTTTTATTAATCTAATCTTTGTTTCTCAGAATTTTTATTATCCATTTATATATTTGGAGTTTTTAACTGGTGAGGGTTTTTTGGCTTTATTTATTTGTTTGTTTGTTTGTTTGTTTATTTGTTGATTTATTTATTTGCTTTTAGCATTTTTAGTTGCATGTCCAACTCATTGATTTTTTTTTCCTTTCTTGCTGGGGTTTGTGATTTATTTTTGATAACACTTTCAGTATAACTGATGTTCTTAGTAATCTTATATATTCTGTGATATGCATTTAAAAATTTTGAGAAGATGTCCATAGGCTTTGCCAAATTCTCATAGCATTCTGTATCAGAAAAAAAGTTAAGAACTACTGGTTTAGAGAGAGAAATTTTTATCTAAGGATTACTTTGGTTGTATCCCATAAATGTTAGATGCTGTCACATTGTTGTCTTTAAAAAAAAAAAAATATCTAGGATTTGTTTTTTGAACCACCAATTCATTTAAGATTATTAGGTTTCCAATTTTAATTCTTTCTCCAATTACACTTTAGTGAATATAATTTTTATTTTTGTGCTATATTTAATAAAGCTTATGTTTAATATTATTGTTTTTTCACATTTGATTTTGTGCCCAAATAAATGGTTGATTTTTATAAATGTGTATTGCACAGTTGAGAAATATGTTTTTTCTATTCCCATTCAGTGATCACCAAAGATCTAGCACTTTTCAGAAATTCTTTTCAGGTCTCTCTCTCTCTCTCTCTCTCTCTCTTCTCTCTCTCTCTCTCTCTCTCTCTTTCTCTCTCTCTCTCTCTCTCTCTCTCTTTCTCTCTCTTTTTCTGTTCTTCCCTTCCTCTGTTCCTTCCTGCCTCCCTCCCTCCTTCCCTTCCTTCCTACCTTTCTTTCTTTGTTTTACTTGACTAGATCTCAAAGGTACATTTGAGGTTCCCCAATATTACAATTTTACTCTTAATTTCTCCCTACAAGTTGTCAAACTTTTAAGTATTTAGATGCTAGCCCATTTGGTGCATATATGGCAGCATAATGATGATTATGATTCCCTTCAGCTTAATGCAGTTTCCTTTCTCTTTTTACCAACTCCATTTTTGATTTTTCCTTGATATCTGGAATAATGATCACTACTTCTGCTGTTTAAAATTTGGCTGGAGCCTAATAGATTTTGCTCTATGTCCCTTTTTATAACTGAGTTTGAATCTTTATGTTTCAAGTGTGTTTTTTGATAAACAGTTTCTTATTTGATTGTTTTCTTAATCCGTTCTGCTATCCTGCGTTGTGGGTGAATTCATCTTATTCATGTAAAAAGTTCTCATCGTTAATTGTGCACTTCCCTCTATCCTGTTCTCTTATATTTTTTTCTTCTCTTTCTCCCCTGCTCCCCCTCTTTACAAAAAAGAAGAGGATGGAAAGTCGGAAGGAAAGTGGACCAGACACTCTTGATCTCTGCTTCATACGCTCTATTTCTACTCCTCTGCCCCGCTTTTCTTCCTTTCGGCCAGACACAATCACTTATTGTTACTCTTTCTTTTTAAACCTCTTTCATGATCCATCCTTTGAGGCTAGAGTTTCTTTTGCTTAGGCTTCATCTTTCCCCGAGTCTTCTCTTTCTCTTCTTCACCCTTCTCCCCACTCGCACTTCCCTCTTCTTTTCTTGTTGCATTGAATGTATTTCCCCAGTAAACTCTTTTTGGATGACATGTCTTCTGTCCTTTTTTTTTTAACTAGTTCAGATGAAAGTTTCAAGAGATGCTCCCTGTTCTCACATTTTTATAGTTTTCTCTTTCATACTCCAGTTATGTGAAATAATAAATTCCCTTCTTTCCTTCCTATTTTAGTCCTTTTCCCCTTCCTTTTTTCCTTCTCTTAAAACTGTAACTTAACAAAACCCACTCCCAAGTCCTTTGTCTTATTTAACTCCTCCTGTGACTTTTGATGACATTAGAGTTCCCTGGGGACAGTTTTTTTTTTTCTTTTCCTCCCCCATTAGAATGTAAATACTACACCTTTGGGTAATCCTTTCCAATTATTTACTACACACACACACACACACACACACACACACACACACACACACCTCTACCTTTTTTTCCCTCCTGTTTTTCTAGCTTCTCACAACCTGGTTCCTTTCCCCTTTTCCATTCTTTTTAAACATTTTCCCTCTCTGGCATACTGGCCTCCTTGCTGTCCTCCTAACCCAGTGATCCAGGTCTTTGCACAGGCAGTGCCCCATGCCTGGCCTGCTGTCTCTTTCCCTCTCTTCATTTCTGTCCCTGCATCTCCCTGCCTTTCTTCAAGTCTCAGCTCATACTGTACCTTCTGCAAGAGGTCTTTCCCTCTCACCCTAACTGCTTACTGCCTTCCTTTCCAAGCTAATCTCTTCTTTCCTCTGTAGATTTGTTTGTATGTACCTAGTTATCTCCATGTTGTTTCTACTTTTAGACTGTGAGCTCCTTAAGGGCAGGGATGATTTTTGGCCCTTTGTATCCCCAGTGCTTAGATCTCTGTGCTTAGTCCATAGTAAATGCTTAGGGACTGACTTGCTGATTATTCTTTTATTTCTGAGTCTTACTTCTCTGGTCTGTTCTACTGACTCATACTTTCATTAAATAAATGAATTTGGATGATTAGTGCTTTATAATGTAGTTTGAGATCTGACGAATCTAGTCATGCTTCATTGCTATTTTTTCCATCATTTGCTTCCCTTGAGATTTTAGACCTTTTCTTTTTTAAGATCACATCAGTTTTCTTGGCTGCCCTATTACGCTGTCAGTTTGAGCTTGCAAGGCTTCTTAAATTCCCAGTTCTTTTTTAAAGAAACAGCTGTCTAGACACGCCTCATCTGTACTTAGGAAGTTGTTAGTGGGTTGTTGGATTTTTGTGTGTTTTTTTTAATACAAATCTTAAAGTTTGTTTGTCCCTCTTAAATTTCATCTTAGCAATCAAAAGTTCTTTTTCCTCCAGATCTTAGAGGGGCTGAGTGAGCCGTTGGTTGGCAGAAGGAGTACTTACACTTCACCAGATCAGTATGTTTTGAATCTAATGACAGTATCAGAGCCTTGAATTATCTTATTGTCTGATGTAAGAGAATACTCCGCATACTTCATAAATGTACGAATAGAGAATTAGAGCAATTGACTTTCCAGGCTCTTTGGATTTTTGACCTTTGCCTGATTTTTAAAATGAATTCCTTTATTCTTAATACTGTTATAAAGGCGAGAATTGATTTTCTAAAGTAAATACTTGAGCTTATGTTCTTAAGTTGACTTCTTGTATTGCTTTCTAAATTCTTTAGGGAATGTACAAGCTGATGTGAATGTTCCATTGTTTTCTTTAGAGAAGTCAGCATCGCCCACTGTGTGCTTGAATGTTGCAGTGTACCTGCCTCACATGCCATTCTTTGTCTCTTAGCATTAGCAAGAAAATGTCTGCATGTATTCACACTTGTGCTGTGCAATCAGTAATTCATAAAGAAATTGCTAGGCGGATCCTTTCTTTGGTGAGTGTGTTCTATTTTCCTGATTAACATTGCCCCGAGTTTGAAAGCCAAATCCATTTGTCTAGCACAGAGACAGGTATTTTCACTGTTTCTGAGAAAGGCTGCTCTGTTTATATCTGTGTTGTTACAGTAGTGAGTAGTGCTGGAAATTTGAAAAATAGATTCCTTGCCTTTTCCAAAATTCCTAGTATTTTTAGAAATTTCTCGTTCTGTTTCCATGTCTGCTGAAGTTGTCTGTCTGAGATATTTTCTCATGGATGGACTTGTATTTTAGGAAGTTTTTTGATGCCACGCAAAGTAGCTTCAAATCGTCCATTTGTTAACTCTGTTCATTTGAAGCGTATTGCTGTATTAAGACTCTGAATAGGAAAATAACTTAGGACATGGGCCAGCAGTGTTGCAAATATGTTGTTAGAGAGTTAACACGTTGCTTTTGCCCTCAGTTTCACGTTGAATAGCTTCTACCTTGAAGATTTTTGATGTTTTCATCACCGTCACTTCAGAGTCGCTCATTCACTTGTCTGAATGTTGTTGGCTCCCCAGTCCTTAGGCTTCTTCAAGTATCACTTGTGCACTCTGAATTAAGGCTTTTTCCTTTCAGGGTTTCTCTGTTGCCTCTACATATCTACCGTGGGTAGATACACTAGCACTATTGTAGACAAAAGAGCACTAACAGGAAACTCATTTTGTAATTTTCGAATCCATTAAACCTTTGAACAAAAGTTACCAGATGAGGTAGAAGGAGCAACATGTACAAAAGAGCTTGGGTTTTTTAATGGACCCTCAAGCCTTTTATACTCTTATGTGAGGCCAGGGAGAAAGGTTTCCATAGTTACTGATTCTACTGGATTCACATGGTAGTAATTGTCATTATTGATACTAATGAAATGTCATCATTAGGGAAAAGTGTACTTTGCCCCAGCCCATTGGTTGTTGTTGAGCCTTTATTGAGCAAAGTAAATGTTAGGTACAATGGAGAAGAACAAAAAGCCTGGGCAAAAAAGAAGGGGATGTTTGAGAGAGTGGGAAAGCAGAGCCTCTGAAGCATGGTTTTTTTTTTTTTTTTTTTTTTCAGCCTTGGATAAGTCCATACTGGATTTGCAATGAATTTACAGGAAGAAATTATTTTGAAGAGGGTTAGAGACAATCATGGCATTGTAAAATCGCATATTAGAACCTGAAGGGAGTAGGGGTTTAAATAAGTAGGTTATTTACTTTGCAGATTTTCTATGGGGGCTGAGAAATCTCTTTCTGGTGATATCTGTGTGTCTGAATATGACTATGACTATATTATCACAACAAATAGAAATTGTTTCAAGGATTTTCTGTTAGTGTATATTTTCTAGCCCCTGGAGATGCAGCTTGAGTAATTGAGTGTTGACGCTAACGTGTTCAGTGAGATACAGGAGATTATTGCCAGGCATTATGGAAATCTTTGGCTAAGCCATGGTTTTATCCATAGCCAAGGAGCACCTGCTGGGGTATGGGCAGAGGCACAAAGCTGGCCTGGGCAGCCCGCCTCTTAGCAGGGAGGGAGTCTAAGCAACCATTATAGAAATATTGGGAATGAAAGAAGAATGCAGCTTCAGGCCAGCTGTCATTCAAGGAGAATTGGAGAAAAAAGATGAGAAGGAGGAGGCAAGGAGGCGACTTAGGTAGCAAGAAAAAGAAATTATCACAGGTTTAAAAGGAGCGGGATGGGGGAGGGGGGAATGAGTTCATATATCCAGCTTAAATCAGAGGATAAAACCGCTCTGCATTTCTGTGCATAGGTAGGACGTGGGGAACTGTGTAAATCATGTGTATATTTAATATATATGGAAGAGAGGAGGGGAGAGGGAGACAGAAAAAGAGGAGAGAGAGAAAGAGATATGGGGGTGAGGGAGAGAGATGGAGAAAATTAAAGAAGAGAAAGAGATATGGATGGGGAGAGAGACAGAGAGAGATGGGGGAAGTGGAGAGAGTGAGTTCCCATTTGGCAGAGCTAATATAACCTGTAAGAGATTTTTCAAAAGTACATTTTCTTCAAGTTATTAAGATACTCATGTGAATTCATGTTAATCCTCTGAATTTTCCCGTGAATGGTTAGGCTTTTAATAATGTAGTCAGGTTTAATTGGATAGGAAGGAACTGGAAAATTGAGACTGCAGGCAGAAGTCTTGGTGTTTTTCTCTTATTACACATTATTCCACTGGCCTATTTGCTGTTTCTAACCTGTGCCATTCCAATTCCAGTCTCTATGCCTTTGCATCGGCCATCCCTGATTCCTGAAAATGTGTTCCTTGGTAACTTGTATTTCCTAGAAGTCCCACTTTCCTTCAGAGGTCAGTTAAGTGTTATTCCTCTATGTGAGACCCTTTTTGATCTCACCCTTCATCCTCTGGGGGAAAAATCCTGTATATTAACTTTGTGATGATTTTGTATGTGCTCTTATGTGGGCATGTTGTTTCTCCCTAATGGAAACAAAGCTTTTCAGAGGCAGAGACGTTATGGGTTTTGCCTTTATGTGCCCAGAGCCTAGGGCTACTCTTGGCACATAAGATCTTAGGAAATGCCTATTGATTGATCTTAAAATATTTCATAAGTGCTTTTTTGGTGCAACAACTCATCACCACCACACACACAAAAATTACTCTTTGAAGAAAGTAGACTTTTTTTTTTTAGATGGAAAGGACATGTTACCAAGTGGTTGAATATTTAAAATAGAGAAAGATAAGCTAGTATAGTGTTTCATTCTTTAGACCTGTAAGACCCTCTTTGATCTTGACCTTTGTTCCCTTTCTCCCCATGAAAAAAGTTCTCAAGCATATTTCTATTTCAGTGAAATAAAATTAAATTGAATATGAGAATTGTTGAGGTGACCTTTGAGATAACTAATAATTTTCCTAACATGTTCCAAAACTTGTGCTGGGAATCGCTGCAGTATTTTCATAAACATGACAAATTGTGCTTAAGTAACACTGCTCTTTCGAGAGGCTTTGGTTTTGGGACTCATGTGACAAATAGGGCACAAAGATAAAGAGCTAAGAGAGTTGAGTGTAACGAGCATAAATATTGAATATCTCTGTCATTAAAAAATACTTTCTAGCTAAATTATTTGTGAAATGAATTCTTAAAACCTTACATACTTTCATACATTGATTTCCATTACAGAATTGGAGATGTATTTGGGCAGCGAAGGGAATCCTACTCAGTAGACTAGAGTGACTCTGGACAAGAAAGGGGATGTGGTAGCCAAGGGGGCCACAAAAATGGATCATCCTCAATATAGTGTGGGAATTGGTATTGATGTAGTGCTAGAATCTAGGATCTCCCTTTTGCCACTATCTTACTGTAACCAGAAACCCTTTCCTACATTTAGGGATCTACTTGCTGTGAGATTATCAACATTACGTCTGCGACATCTCTTTGCCACGACAGACACTTAATTAACTTGTTGAATTGACTCTTGGATCCTTTCTCTTTCTTGTCTTTGCCAAGAAATGTCTTCTTGAAATTTGTGATGCTCTTTAGCCTGAAAAAACAAAAACAAAAACAACTGAGCTTTAAAATCAGGGCTTTGGATTTCATAAAAAGCAATTAGAGTAAAACCTCATTCACTCAAAATTATTGAAGAGGCGATTTTTATTTAGTGAATAGTCTGAGTTTCAGATGAACTTTAATTCATACATGTTTGCCATCAAGCGCATCACATTCAAACTAAGCCAACAAAATATATCATTAAATGGAAGTCTTTGTGGATACAGTTTAATAAATCCATAAATTGTCATTAGCATATCAGTGATTCATGTGTACTTGGGTTTTTCTAGAGTACTTTAAAAATTTACTTGAAATAATTAAAATCTTAATCTCTTCTATAGTTTATTTAGTAGAACAAAATCATTTTTTCATAAATCTAGCAAATCCTAAGTTAATGGGGTCTGAAGTGGTAATGTGTTATTGTAATGTTGGATTTAGAAATCTGCTTTGAAAAAAATAAACTTGTTCAGTGAATATAAGGGATTCCATTACTAAACCTAGGCTTGGCAGATTTAAGTGCTTACATCCCTGTATCAGAGAATACCCGATCGCTGCAGATATACTGCCAGATTTTGGAGATATACAAGCCAGGATTCCAATATACTAACCTTTTTTCTTTCCATTCCCTTCTCCCCTGCATTTGAATAGATCTCGTCCATTTGACTTGTCCGTCCTCAAAGAAAACAGCAAGAGAAGATTTAGAGTCAGTTGTGCAGAAATTGTTCACTCCGTATGCTGAGGCAGAGCTGGGTAAGAATATTCTGGCCATTCTTGATAGAAAGATACTTTCACTTTGTTTCTGAATTTTCCTTTTAGTTATTTCCTGAAATGCAATGTGCCAGGTTTTACCAGCCCTCTATTAGAATGATTGAGATGGGGCTCTTAGCAATTCAGTGAAGTTAAAAAAAAATAATGCTCATTATTAGCAAAACATAAGAAATGTGTGGCAGTGCTTCCTGATCATCCAGGACCTTCACCGTGTACATCACTTGGACTTTTTTTTTTTTTTTTTTAATGTAACAATCCTTTTGAGAAATCATGTAGGAAAAAAAAAAACATCTTTGCATTATCAACGTTTGGCCACAAGAGGGCAACTAAAGCAAATTGAGTCTATTTATTTTTTTATGTATAGCGACAGAAATGACCCTTTAAATTAGTATTTCTTTCAAATGAGTATCCATGTCCCTGCTAGGGATTCATATTAGAAACTTGTTCCCTTGGTTTGTTTCCAGTTCTTTATTTCCTTTGATTGGTACCGTCTGTTCACATGGCCTGTGTGTCCTGTGTCCTCTCTCCCGTTTTAATCTCTTTTTGTCCTCTTACTGCATGCCTTGTTTTTTTGTCTTAATGCAGAGGAATAAAGATGGGCTTATACATTTACAGAAGAGAATACAAACTGCTTCATTCTCAAATGCTAATGCTCTTGGGACTAACTCACTTTATTTTGTACTGTCTGAGTAAAATTCTCCAATCTGAAAGTATATTTTGCTGTGAGTGGGTATTTAACTTGCTTTTTACTAAACAGCAAGATTTTTCCCATTTTTAAGCTTCAGAAATGTCAATGATTATTATAACTTTTGATTATTTTACTAAGATATTATTCTTAATTGAAATTTAAAGTTATATTTTCAGCCTTTAGCTTTAATCAAATTAATAATTTGGTTACATAAACTGCGAACTTTGTACATGATGCCTGGGGCTTTGCTCATTCTTTTTTCTGCACACTCATTCCAGTAAAGATTGTTACTATAGTCAATACCCACCACAAAGAGCATACTTTCCCTGAAGCTACCATTTAGGCATCTTTTTTATAAAATATATATATATATATATATTTTGTAATTATTTGTAAAAATCAGCTTGGAGAGCAAATGCACATTCATTAGTTAACATCTTCTAGACATAAAAAAAAAACATTAATCTTAATGTTTAAAGTGATCCCATTTTGAAATGATATATTGTTTAGAACCTGACTGAAATTCTTTAGTAAGAATTCTGAGATCAGAAGGGTCCTCAGGTGCACCGAGGCACTGAAAAGCTAGTTTTCACTGACACATGGGCCTTTTTATCATCAGGATGAGGTAGTGGTCGTATTTTAATTAAAATGTCAGAACAAATACTGTTGGAGTTCTTGAAAATGAATCACCAGATAAAGTGAGCACTGGGCCATGGCAGGTCAAAGAGGCAAAGTCACCTGGAGAACAGGACTCGATTCATTTTCCTGCCTAAATGAGGAAGAAGGAACTTTCTAAGGCAGAAGAACTTTTAATACATTAAAATGCATTGCTCTTTGCAGAGAGAACTCTGTTTTCATACATTGATGAATTGAATCTGTATTTTAACAAGCATTTGCTAGAAATTGTTTTTAAAACCCTGAAATTATTATTTCAAAATAGATGGTAAATGAACAGATTTCTCCCCCCCACCCCCGGCCCCAACTCATGTTTACTTTTCATTTCAAGCTGCAGAATTTCAGAAGTGTATATGTTAGGTCAACATTGTCATATGGTTAGTCCATGTATTTTTGGTAGAAAACATTAACCTCCTCTTAAGAATAATAGGTATTTGACCACTTGCCATAAAAATACCTGTAGGGTTGCCCTTGCTATCCAGCTTGCTTGGATTTTGTGTAATGTGTCATCTCTACACAGAGGCCTCCCATATTTATCCTGCCTAATATCCTGCCCTAATATCTCTTTCCTGAATGCTACTCATTTGTCTCTACCTATTTCATAGATATCTCCTTTATATGTCCCGTAGACATTTCAAATTCACAGTGTCCTAAATGGAACTCATTCTCTCTCTTGACTCCATGCACCCTACCCCCATCATCAATATCTTTTTTTAATAATAGTTTTTTATTTTCAAAATATATGCAAAGATATTTTTCAGCATTCACCCTTGCAAAACCTTGTGTTCGAAATGTTTTCTCTCTCTCTTTCCCACACCACTCTCCAGGCAATATATGTTAAACATGTAATTCTCATATATATTTCCACAATTATCATGCTGCACAAGGAAAATCAGATCAAAAAGGAAAAAAAAACACTAACAAAAAGGGTGAAAATATTAGGTCCACATTCAGTCCCCATAAGTCCTCTCTCTGGATACAGATGGCTCTCTCCATCACAAATCTATTGGAATTGGCCTGAATCACCTCATTGTTGAGAAGAGTCATATCCACCATTGTATAATCTTGTTGTTACTGTACACAGTACTCTTGGTTCTGCTCATTTCACCCAGCATCAGTTCATGTAAGTCTCCCCAGGCCTCTCTGAAATCATCCTGCTGATCATTTCTTTTTTTTTTTTTTTTTTAAATTTAATAATTACTTTATATTGACAGAATCCATGCCAGGGTAATTTTTTTTACAACATTATCCCTTGTACTCGTTTCTGTTCGGATTTTTTCCCCTCCCTCCCTCCACCCCCTCCCCTAGATGGCAAGCAGTCCTTTATATGTTAGATATGTTGCAGTATATCCTAGATACAATATATGTTTGCAGAACCATACAGTTCTCTTGTTGCATAGGGAGAATTGGATTCAGAAGGTATAAATAACCCGGGAAGAAAAACAAAAATGCAGATAGTTCACATTCGTTTCCCAGTGTTCTTTCTTTGGGTGTAGCTGCTTTTGTCCGTCATTTATCAATTGAAACTCAGTTAGGTCTCTTTGTCAAAGAAATCCACTTCCATCAAAATATGTCCTCATACAATATCGTTGTCGAAGTGTATAATGATCTCCTGGTTCTGCTCATTTCACTTCTGCTGATCATTTCTTATAGAACAATAATATTCCATAACATTAGTATACCATAACTTATTCAGCCATTCTCCAGCTGATGGGCATCCATTCAGTTTCAAGTTCCTTGCCACTACAAAAAAGGCTGCCACAAACATTTTTGCACATGTGGGTCTTTTAACTTTTTTTTTAATAGTTTTTTATTTACAAAACATATGCATGGGTAATTTTTCAGCGTTAACCCTTGCAAAACCTTCCGTTCCAAATTTTCTCCTCCTTCCCCTCACCCCCTCCCCTAGATGGCAGACAGTCCAATACATGTTAAAATATATGTTAAATCCAATATATGTATACAAATCCATACAGTTATCTTGCTGCACAAGAAAAATCGGATCTAGAAAGAAAAAAAACCTGAGAAGGAAAACAGAAATGCAAGCAAACACCGGGAAAGAGGGAAAATGCCATGTTGTGGTCCACACCCAGTTCCTGAATAATTGGAATTGGTTTGAATCATTTCATTGTTGAAGAGAGCCATTTCCATCAGAATTGATCATTGTATATAGTCTTATTGTTGCCATGTATGATGATCTCCTGGTTCTGCTTGTTTCATTCAGCACCAATTCCTGTAAGTCTCTCCAGGTCTCTCTGAAGTTATCCTGTTGATCGTTTCTTACAGAACAATATTATTCCATAACATTCATACAATATGAACATCTTTAAAAGTTTTCTGTTTCCTATTTCTGTTCAGGGTTTCATCATTCTCTATGTTATTCAGGTTCTTAGCTTCAGAATCATCATTGTTTATTTTCTCCTCCTTTCTGTGTCAACCAGTTGTCAGATCTTGTTAATTTTACTTCCATAATATCTCTCACATTTATTCATGGGTCACACTGTCTTTCATACATCCAGTTAGGTAGTTAGATAGCACAGTGGAAAGACTGTTGGACCTGGAGTCAAGAAAACCTGATTTCAAATCCAGCCTTGGATATTTACTAGCTATGTGACCTCAGGTAAGTCATTTCCTTTCTGTTTTCTTCAGTATCCTCAACTGAGTAGGTACTATGTCAATGCTCATTCCCTTTCCTGTATCTTACCCCCCTAAATATTTCAGCTTTTGAAAAAGGACATTCATTTTTATGAAGTGTAGATCTCAATCTCTATTAGACCTTACATCTACTAGGTTAGGTCAAAATTGTCCAAAAGTGATCAATTGCTCACTGTTGGTAAATTTGGATACCGAAATTTCTTATACACCAAACCACAAGACTGGGTTCCTATGAGATATCAAGGAACTAAGCCTCCCTGTACCTTCTGGACCATAGAAGAATCATACAGTCTAAGCTTAAGGGACCAGTTGTTGTCTGTGAGAAAATGTGAAAATGGTATATTAATACTTGTAGGTCTCCTCAGAGCCTTGCCATATATTTTTAAAGTGGACAATTTCTTTGGCTCTAGTTGGTAGGACCAACCATTTTACCCAGGAAATCAAGGTCCACAGCAAAATCCGAAGCCAATTTTTTTTCTTTAGTATTATGTCTTAATGTTTCACAGGTTTACTTTTACTATGATAGCATCTTCTGCTCCCTCTGTGCCCTTGACATTGGTATCAGCCTCATTTGTTTCACCAACTTCTTAGCTAAGAGCATCATTGTTTAGTAACAGATATTTATGTCATTGTATTTCACTTTGGTGAAAAGAAGTTTAGCCATGAAAAGAAGAAATGAGAGAGATGGGGAAAACTCTTTCCCCAGATAATGGATAACTGAAACACAGACTAATTCCATAGCTTTGCAGGTTTTTTGTTGTTTGTGTTTTTTATTTTTAAACACTAGAAAACGAATTTCCCGGCCTCTTTAGAAGTAGCTTTTGTAGTCTTGTTTTCTATGTTGGCATCAAGTAAATAATAAATTGGTTTGAGTAAAGGGACAGATTATGCCATTTTAACTGAAGTTATTGTTAAAAATTGCCACTCACATCTCTCCAGCATTTTTGGAGAATGGACTGTTAAAATAATTGAATTTTATGATTAATTGAAAGTTAGCATATGATATGTGTGTTTATAGTGAGTGGATTAGCAACTGTCTGAGCTTGTAATATGGGCTTGGAGATATTGCAGGTTCATTTCCAAATCATCATGATAAAACAGTATCTGTTTATACTATACTGCCTAAAAAAGCAATTTATATGCCTAAATTTATTTATTTTTTTTAAATTAGCATTTTCTTTTTTTTTTAATTTTTATTTAATAATTACTTTATATTGACACTCGTTTCTGTTCCGATTTTTTTTTCCCTCCCTCCCTCCACCCCCTCCCCTAAATGTATATGCCTAAATTTAAAAACACTTTATTAATAAAATAAAAATGCTAACCATCATCTAAACCTTCAGCAAATTTTAATCTTACTGGTGGAGGCCTGTATGTTCATGCCCAGGATCACAATGTCTAGGATATCTGAAAATTGGAACTCTGGTCCCCCTGATTCCAAGGTGGTTATTGCTTCCACTGAATTACCTGGCTACCTCCATGGCATTTTCTTAAAATAATTTTGTTACTTTCACTTTTGATTTTTTGTTGTGTCATTCTTTCCCTGTACACTGTTATAGTTATATATGTTATTTTCTTGGCTCTGCTTACTTTAGTCTTCATCAGTTCATGGAGATCTTTGCACAATTCTCTATATTCATCACCTTTCATTATTTCTTCCTGCACAATAATAGTCCATTACATTCATGTACCACAATCTGTTAAGCCATTTCCCACTTGGTAGTTTTCTCCTTAGTTTCTTCTTCTTTGCTATCACAAAAAGCCCTGCTATAAATATTTTGGCATGTATGGGGAACTTTCTTCTCAGTTTCATACTGCTTAAAAAGTATAGATATTTTAGTTATTTTATTGGCATAATGTAATGGTCTGAAACTGAGTTGATGCACTGAAGTGCGAACACTTAAGGCTAATTACCAATTGGACAATACTCTATTAGCATATGCTTGGAGAAAGAAAGACCCTGCCCACTACTCTGTGCAGGCTTTATCTGTTAGCTTATAGATTGGATAAAGGATTTAAAGGGTGGAGTAAGAAAGCCAGAGTGACTCCCGGCCAGATTCCTATAGCCATCTCTCACTTTGTGTCACCATTCCTCTTATGTCCACAAAGAATAAAAAGGACTTTTGCTTATCCTGACTCTGGCTGATTCTAAAGTATCCAGGGTGCTAACGCGGTCATCACAGCATAACTCTAAGTTACTTTCCAAAATGGTTGTATCAATTCACAGCACAGGGAGGGGCTCGGCCTGGGGCAATAGAACTTCTGCAGCTGAGCTCCTGAGGACAGAGATACTTCTGGTGGAGTGCAGGCCCTTAGCAGGGCAACTGCTGATCCCCATGGCTGGGGGGTTGGGGGGTGGAGGGCGGGTGGTGTTCTGCCTGGGGCAGTGACACTTTCACTGCTCAGCCTCTAGCCCTAGGACAGTTGCTAATCCCAAAAAGGGGCTCTTAGCAGGGCACTTCCCCAGCTCAGCCTGTGCTACGCAGGTCCAGGGCAGAGACACCTCTAGTGTGGAGCTTGTCCCAGGGCACTTCCACAGCTTGGCAGCTCTTTGCAGCCTGTTTGTAGGATGGCTACTGTCCATGTATCTATCACTGCTCTGCAGAGGAAGCTGGTAACCTCCTTGCCCTGAAGGCAGACCCTAAGGGCTTAAAAAAAAAAGTAAAAAAGCCAAAGGGACCATTGATACCTTCTATACAGAAAGAAAGCAGGTTTTCAACCCCAAGGAAACTAATAGCAGTCTCCAGACAAAACCACAAAGGGAGCTGTAACCTAGTCCTCATCACACAAGGCTCTCCTAGAAGAAATTATAAAAGATCTTAAAAGAGAGCTAGAAGAAAAATGAGGAAAGGAAAGAGAAGCTATGCAAGAGAGTACAGAAAAGGCTTATAACTCACTTAAAGAAAAATTTGACAAAATGGAAAAAGAAAACGACTTCCTGAAAGGTGAATTGGAAAAGGTAAAGAACTCCCAGGAAAGTAGGATTTGTGAATTGGGAAAAGAAAATAACTCAGTAAAAAATTAGTGAAATGGGAAAAAAATTCCATAGAGCAAAACAACTCATTTAAAAACTCAGTTGGACATATACAAAAAGTAATAAAAAAGCTAATGAAGAAACTAATTCATTAAAAATCAGAACTGAACAAACAGAAATGAATGATTCATCGAGACATTAAGAATCAGTCAAGCAAAACCAAAAAAAAAAAAAAAAATGAAAAAATAGAAAAATGTTAAATATCTACTTGGAAAAACAACAGACCTTAAAAATACATGTAGGAGAGATAATCTGAGGATTATTGGACTTCCTGAAAATTATGATGAAAAAAAGAACCTAGATATTATTTTAAAGGCAATCATCAAAAAGAACTGCCCAGATGTAATAGAATCAGAAGGTAAAATAAGCATTGAAAGAATTCATCATATACCTTCTGAAAAAGACCTAAAATAAAAACTCCAAGGAATATTGTGGCTAAATTTCAGAACTATCAGACTAAGGAAAAAAATATTACAAGCAGCCAGGAAAAAAACAAACAAACAAACAATTCAATTACCGAGGAACCACAATAAGGATCACTCAGGATCTAGCTGCTGCCACATTAAAAGATCGAAGGGCTTGAAATCTGATATTCTAAAAGGCAAAAGAACTTGGAATGCAGCAAAGAATAAACTACCCAGCTAAGCTGAGCATTTTTTTTTCCATGGAAGAAGATGGACAATTAATGAAACAGATGAATTCCATTTGTTCTAAGGAAAAAACAGAACTAAACAAAAAATTTGACCTCCAACTATAGGACTCAAGAGAAGCAGAAAAAAGTAAAAAGAACTCTTGAGAACTGTATTTCTATTATGGATATACATTAAGAGTATATATATAATTTGATTTTACTGATATAACATAAAAAAGGGAAGTAGAAATGGAAAGGGGATAGTATCAGAAAAAGGGAAAGGGGGAGATAAAAAAAGGGAAACTACATCCCATGAAGAGGCAAAGGAAACCTATCATATCTGAGGGAATTTAGAGAGGGGGAGGAACATTGTGTGAATCTTACTCTCATCAGAGTTCAAAGAGAAAATAATTGACATATTTGGTTTACAGAGAAATTTCTCTCACCTCATTAAAAAGTGGGAGAGGAAAAGGGAAAAGGAAAAGGAAAGGGGAAGGGATTCAAAAGGGGTGGGAGAGATTCTAAAGAGGGAGAGCTTCATGAGGCAAGTGGTGCCCATAAGTTTAATACTGGGAAAGGGGGTAAGGGGAAGTAAGAAAAAGAAAAGCATAATCTGGGGATAATAAGATGGCAGGAAATACAGAATTAGTCATTTTAACTGTAAATGTGAATGGGATGAACTTTTCCCATAAAGCGGAGGTGGATAGCAGACTGGATCAATAGCCAGAACCCTACAATATGTTGTTTACAGGAAACACATTTAAAGCAGGGAGATACATACAGAGTAAAGGTAAAAGGTTGAAGTAGTCAAAAAAGCAGGGGTAGCCATCCTTATCTCAGATCAAGCAAAAGCAAAAATTGATCTAATTAAAAGAGATAAGGAAGAAAATTATATCTTGCTAAAGGATAGCATAGACAGTGAAGCAATATCAATACTAAACATATATGCACCAAGTGGTATAGCATCTAACTTCCTAAAGGAGAAGTTACGAGAGTTGCAAGAAGTAATAGACAGCAAAACTATAATACTGGGAGTCTCAACCTTGCACTCTCAGGATTAGATAAATCAAACCACAAAACAAATAAGAAATTAAAGAGTTAAATAGAATATTAGAAAAATTGGGTATGATAGATCTTTGGAGAAAGCTGAATAGAGACAGAAAGGAGTATACTTTCTTCTCAGCAGTTCATGGAACCTATACAAAAATTGACCATATGCAGGAAAGCAGAAATAGTAAATACATTCCTTTCATATCATGATGCAATAAAAACTACATTCAACAAAAAGCTACATTTTGGGTTATAGACCCAAAAATAATTGGAAACTAAGTAATCTCATCTTAAAGAATGATTGGGTGAAACAACAAATTATAGACACAATAATTTCACCCAAGAAAATGACAACAATGAGACAACATACCAGAATTTGTCGAATGCACCCAAAGTGGTAATAAGGGGAAAATTTTATATCTTTAGAGGCTTACTTGAATAAAATAGAGAAAGAGAAGATTAATGAATTGGGCTTGCAACTTAAAAAGCTAGAAAAAGACCAAATTAAAACCCCCCAATCAAATACTAAACTTGAAATTCTAAAATTAAAAGGAGAAATTAATAATAGTGAAAGTTTAAAAAAAAAACTATTGACTTAATAAGTAAAACTAAGAGTTGGCTTTATGAAAAAAAAAACAATAAAATAGATAAACCTTTGGTAAACCTGATTAGAAAAAGGAAAGAGGAAAATCAGATTGTTAGTCTTAAAAATGAAAAGAGAGAACTTTCCGCCAATGATGAGGACATTAGAGCAATAATAAGGAGTTGCTTTGCCCAACTTTATGTCAATAAACTTGATAATCTAAATGAAATGGATGACTACCTTCAAAAATATAGGCTTCCCAGATTAACAGAGGAGGAAGTAAATTGCTTAAATAGTCCCATTTCAGAAAAAGAAATAGAACAAGCTATTAATCAACTCCCTAAGAAAAAATTCCCAGGACCACATGGATTTACATGTGAATTCTACCAAATATTTGAAAAACAATGAGCCCCAAGGCTATATAAACTATTTGAAAAAATAGGAAATGAAGAAATCCTACCACATTCCTTTTATGACACAGACATGGTACTGATACCTAAACCAGGTAGGTTGAAAACAGAGGAAGAGAATTACAGACCAATCTCCCTAATGAATATTGATGCTAAAATCCTAAATAAAATATTAGCAAAAAGACTACAGAAAATCATCCCCAGGATAATACACCATGACCAAGTAGAATTTATACCAGGAATGCAGGGCTTGGTTCAATATTAGGAAAACTATCAGTATAATTGACCATATCCATAACCAAATTAACAAAAACCATATGATCATCTCAATAGATGCAGAAAAAGCATTTTATGAAATCCAACATCCATTCCTATTAAAAATACTTGAGAGTATTGGAATAAATGGACTCCTTAAAATAATCACTAGCATCTATTTAAAACCATCGGTAAGTATCACATGTAATGGGATAAACTGGAACCGTTCCCAATAAGAGCAGGATTGAAACAAGGTTGCCCACTATCACCATTACTATTCAATATTGTATTAGAAATACTAACTTCGGCAATAAGAGTCGAGAAAGAGATTAAAAGAATTAGAGTAGGTAATGAGGAAACCAAACTATCACTCTTTACTGATGATATGATGGTATACTTCGAAAACCCCAGAGATTCTACTAAACAGCTGTTAGAAAAAATCCACACCTTTAGCAAAGTTGCAGGATACAAAATAAACCCGCATAAGTCATCAACATTCTTATATATCACGAACAAAATCCAACAGTTAGTTACAAAGACAAATTCCATTTGAAGTAACTACCGATAGTTTAAAATATGTGGGAATCTATCTGCCAAGGGAAAATCAGGAACTATATGAGCAAAACTACAAAACACTTTCCACACACATAAAGTCAGATCTAACCAATTGGAAAAATATTAACTGCTCTTGGATAAGGCGAGCAAATATAATAAAGATGACAATACCACCTAAACTAATCTATTTATTTAGCACTATACCAGACTCCCAAAAAACTATTTTAACGACCTAGAAAAAATAACAAAGTTCATATGAAAAAACAAAAGGTCAAGAATCTCAAGGGAACTAATTTAAAAAAATTCAAATGAAGGTGGCCTAGCTATACCAGATCTAATATAGTATAAAGCAGTGGTTACCAAAACCATTTGGTATTGGCTAAGAATTAGACTAGTTGATCAGTGGAATAGGTTAGGTTCAAAGGACAAAATAGTCAACAACTTTAATTATCTAGTGTTTGACAAACCCAAAGACCCCAGCTTTTGGGATAAGAAGTCACTGTTTGACAAAAACTGCTGGGAAAATTGGAAATTAGTATGCCAGAAACTAGGCATTGACCCACACTTAACACTGTATACCAAGATAAGGTCAAAATGGGTTCATGATGTAGGCATAAAGAATGAGATCATAAATAAATTAGAAGAACATAGGATAGTTTATTTCTCAGACCTGTTGAGGAGAAAGGAATTTATGACCAAAGAAGTAGAGATCATTATTGATCACAAAATAGAAAATTTTGATTATATCAAATTGAAAAGTTTTTGTACAAACAAAACAAATGCAGACAAGATTAGAAGGGAAGCAGTAAACTGGGAAAACATTTTTACAGTCAAAGGTTCTGATTAAGGCCTCATTTCTAAAATGTAAAGAGGGTTGACTCTAATTTACAAGAAATCAAGCCATTCTCCAATTGATAAATGGTCAAAGGATAGCAACAATTTTCAGATGAAGAAATTGAAGCCATTTCTAATCATATGAAAAGATGCTCCAAGTCATTATTAAGCAGAGAAATGCAAATTAAGACAACTCTGAGATGCCGCTGCACACCTCTGAGATTGGCTAGGATGACAGGAAGAGATAATGCTGAATGTTGGAGGGGATGTGGGAAAACTGGGACACTGATACATTGTTGGTGGAATTGTGAACACATCCAGCCATTCTGGAGAGCAATTTGGAACTATGCTCAAAAAGTTATCAAACTGTGCATAGCCTTTGATCTAGCAGTGTTACTACTGGGCTTATATCCCAAAGAGATCTTAAAGAAGGGAAAGGGACCTGTATTGCAAGAATGTTTGTGGCAGCCTTCTTTGTAGTGGCCAGAAACTGGTAATGGAGTGGATGCCCATCAATTGGAGAATGGCTGAATAAATTATGGTATATGAATGTTATGGAATATTGTTGTTTTGCAAGAAATGACCAGTGGGATTATTTCAAAAAGACCTGGAGAGACTTACATGGAACTGATGCTGAGTGAAATGAGCAGGATCAGGAGATCATCATATATTTCAACAATAATACTATATGATGATCAATTTTGATGGACGTGTCCCTCTTCACCAATGATATGAACCAAATCAGTTCAAATTGAGCAGTAATGAATTGAACCAGCTACACCCAGCAAAAGAACTCTGGGAAATGAGTGTGAATCAGTACATAGATTTCCCAGTCCCTCCATTTTTGTCCACCTGCATTTTTGATTCTCTTCACAGGTTAATTGTATATTATGTCAAAGTCCAATTCTTCTTGTTCAGCAAAATAACTGTATGGACATGTATGTATATATTGTATTTAACATATATTTTAATATATTTAACATGTATTGGTCTACCTGCCATCTGGGGGAGAGGGTGGGGGGAAGGAGGAGAAAAATTGGTACAGAAGATTTTGCAGTTGTCCGTGCTGAAAAATTACCCATGCATATATCTTGTAAATAAAAAGCTATAATAAAAAATTTAAAATAAGAAAACTATCTTCACATGTTTGTGGAAAAAATAAAATACTATTAAATATATATATCTCCTCGCCATAGCTGTGAGAGGTATAGATTGAATTCTTTTCTAATTTTTTTACAGTATGATCTTTAATATTAAAGTTGTTTATCCTTTCAAAATGTATTGTAGAATATGCTGTTTAGTACTGTCCCTGGTACATAGTAGGCATTTAGTAAATGTTTACTGATTAAAGGGTGTAAGGTGTTGGTCTAAGCCTAATTTTTGCTAGACGGCTTTCCAGTTTTCCCAGCAGTTTTTATCAAATAAAGAGTTTTTTTCCTAGTTAATTTATTTTTTCTATTTTATTTAGAACTAGATTATTGAGTACCATGTTTTCTGATTCTCTCTTGTCTATTATATTCTATTAATGGACTTCTTTATTTTTTAACTGTTATTGGATGGTTTTCATGATTGCTGCTTTATTATGTAGTTTGAGATCTGAAAGTGTTATTTTCCCATCTTGCCTTGGTCTTTTCAATATTTCCTTTGAGATTTTAGATTTTTTGTTTTTTCAAATGAATTTTGTTATTTTTGATCAAGTTTTATGAAGTATCTTTTTGGTCAATCGCTTGGCATACCATAAATTTAGCTTTTCTTAGTGTAAAAAAATCTAAAGTACAAAGTAACTGGTAGTATTACCATTTTCATCCAAGTTTGTTATTTCTTTAAGGAGAACTTTGTAATTGAATTGTTTGACTTTTAAAACTCTTTGTAACCTGTTTCTGTTCTGCTTTGCCAGTCTTCTTACTACAAACCAGTAACTTTGGTCTCTGCTTTTTCTCAAACAAAATGCTTCCCTCCCAACTCTTTTTTTTTTAACTGACTCTCCTCCATCTTTGGAATTCTCTCTGTCCTCATCTCAGTCTCCTGACTTTCTTCAGGTGTCAGTTGCAGTCCCAGCTTTTGCATCTTTTGTCCAAATGACTGCCCTCGAAGATTATCTCCAGTTTCTCATATATGTGTGTGCATGTTTGGACAGAATTGTTTACAAGTTCTTTCTTTAATTGGACTTGAGAGATGAGATTGTTGTATTGTTTTTCTTGTGTCTCTGTAATCCTTAGCCCAGTACCTGGTACTTAATAGATATTGAATAAATGCTTGTTGGCTGACTGGATCAGTAGAGATAATTAAGTATAATCAAGATAGTAATAAGGTAATTGTTTACTTGCTCCTATTCTCAAGTTGTAGAAGCTTAGAATAAATAGCATATACACACACACATGTAGACACACACATGTAGACACACACACATACTCAGATGTATATATAAATATATGTGTGTGTATATAAAAATTTCCTCTAGCTATAAGTATTTTTCCAGTTACATTAAACTGATAATTTATTGCATTTATAATTTCATAGCCATGATAACACTTGCTTCTGTTGCTCTGTAGTAGAAAGAACCTGGACTTCAAGTCAGGAGACCTAGGTTAGAATATTTTCTTTGCTATTTAGTGCCCATGTGATCTTGGGTAAGTCACTTAACTTTTGTGGGTCTCCATGTTCTCACCTTAAAATAGGGGAGGGGAAGTAGGAAGAAAGGGAATAAGCATTATTAAGCACCAGCTACCTATGAAGCGTTGTGTTGAGCACTTTACATTTGTTCCTCATAACAACCCTAAAAGGTAGTGTTGTTATTACCTTCATCTTACAGATGAGGAAACGGAGGGAGACAGAAGATAAGTGACTTGCCCAGAATCACACAGCCAGTAAGTGTCTAAGGTCACATTTGAACTCAGGTCTTCCTGACACCAGGGCGAGAGCTCTGCCCATTGCAGCGCCCCCAGATACTGTATGGAAAATGAAAGGGCTAAAACTGGATGGCCTCTGATCCTATGGTCTTCTGGTAGATCATATATATCAATCTTTTGTTTCTTTAGCATGTAAATACATAGATATTTTGTACTGCTTTTAGAAAATGAAGAACGAAAAAAGCCAAATCTTCTGTGGGCCCTCTATTTCAACATGAGAGATTCTTCAGATATCAGTAGAGAGTGCTATAATGATTTACCTTCAAACGTGTACGTGTGCTGTGGACCAGATGGTTTTCTGGGAAATAAAAATGCTGTCAAACAGGTAAGGCGATCGATCGTTGTATTTGTCTGTCTGTCTCAGAGCTTCCTGATTTTATTTTAAATGAAATGTTGGGGTAGAACACATCATTTTTGCCCTATATCTTAAAACTCTCTGTTTTTCTGAAAACAGCAATGTCAGGTTTTTGAAATACCTTAAATGCCAGAGTCAGGCCTTGAGTTTTTTTGAGAGTTGTGAAAGAAAACTTGAGCATGGTTTTGTGAGGGAAATAAAATACACCGATGTCCCAAAGGACTCTTGCTTTTTATTCAACCCATTAGGCTACTAGAAGGTACTTTTAAATTACTCAAATATTGTTGACAGGTTTTTGAAGTACCTCAAAAAAATGCAATCTTAAAATGTTCTTAATGCATTTTAGTCTAGAAAAAGAAATTGTGATCTGTAAAACATGTTGTTTTGTTGTTGTTGTTTTTTATTCACCTCCCTCTCACAGCCCTACAATAAACAAGACTCTATGAATGTTTTGACTTAGGCTAGTATCCCAGAACCCAGTGCCTCAGGCAACACAATGCTAGAACTAGCCTGGTAGTATTGTTGGGAAACCACTGTTTCCTATTCTATAAAACATTTTAGGAAGAATTAATACACATTCTAAAAGTTTCTCATTTATGCTGTAGTACACATTTAATTGGGAGAGAGAAACCACACCATGTTATTTATCATGAGCACCTTCTTTCTTTCCTTCTTTCTTTCCTTCCTTTCTTCCTTCCTTCCTTCCTTCCTTCCTTTCTTCCTTCCTTCCTTCCTTCCTTCCTTTTCTTTCTGTCTTTCTCTTTCTCCCTTTCTTCCTCCCTTCCTTCCCTTCTTTTTAAACAAATGAGTACTAATAAGGTAGTTCTCTTTCAGGGTTATAGATTGAGGGGTCTTCCTCACAAGTGCTACATGTCATGGGGAAGCATCATTTGGCCATTATTATAGCAAAAATGACTTCATAAGTGTATCTCTCTACCCTGATGCCTACCATGGTTTCTGTTGACTTAAGTACTTAGAGTGGGCCTTTCAAACACTCTGGCTTCTCAGTTACTCTATCTCCCTAACTCCCCTTGACTTTCCTGGCCACCTCTCACTTGAAATATCTCACAGTCACCTGAAACTATTCTCTCTTCAACATCCTAAGTGCTTTAATTCCCCACTTCCATTAAAATCTCCTGTTCTTCCCTTCCTCCTACACCTCACTCCTGAATTTCACTTTTTTTAGACCATTTGATTCCATGATCCATCCCCTATTCTAGTCCACACGTTTTGTAACATCACCGTCTTTTCTTCACAGTTTTAATGTTGTATCCAGCCATTTCAACAAGACTCTCACTCTCTTCCACCCTTGAATTCTTTATTGTCTTGTCATTTCCCTTTCACACTTTACTAATCTTTGAACCTTAGTCATTCCCCTCTTCATCTG
This sequence comes from Antechinus flavipes, assembly GCF_016432865.1. NCBI lineage: Eukaryota > Metazoa > Chordata > Mammalia > Dasyuromorphia > Dasyuridae > Antechinus > Antechinus flavipes. Next base: position 63,909,267 of record NC_067404.1, on the reverse strand, counting down.
TTTTCTTCACTCTTCCTACCCATATGCCAAGCACAAGACCGTGTTGACCAGGTCAGTATAACCTCCAGTGAGCCCTTACCACTGCATAGTCATTTTTTAACTCATTTCTCACTCTCTGTCACACTCTCATAGCAGCTATTCTAAACATTTTTCTCTCTTCGCCAGCTGTCAATTTTTAACCCCAAAGCTCCCATTTCTCTCAAGAGGTGACTTTTCCTCCTAATTGCATTGAGATTAAGTTTATCCATTGTGAGCCTCCTCATCTCCCTTCCTTTATATCTTAAAGCCTTTCTGTCCTCAAGTATTCATTCAAACTTCTCTGCAAACTCAGATTATGAGGGTGAATCCTTTTCAGAGACTTACCACTCTATTTATGTCCTAGATCCCCTCCCCTCCCATCTTCTCCAGGGCCTTTTCCATTCATCATTCTCTTTCTGTGGTATTCAGTGTCTCTCTCTTGGTTCCTTTGCCTCTGCCTTATAACCTCTCACTTGACACTGCTATTTCTCTAAACTCTCTCTTACATATTTCTTGCATCAACTTTTAGAAAGAGTGGATTTTATACTGGCTGCTTTCTTGCCATCCAGTTCTCAGATTAACCCCCTGTCATCTGGCTTTCATTCCCACTTTTGTACTAAAACTGCTCTCTCTAAAATTAGTAATATTTTTTTCTTTATTTTATTGATACCTTCTCTTTTGACATCATCTATGTTTCTCAGTGTGTCACCCTTTCCTCTCTCAGAGAGCCATCCCCAGTAAGAACTAATTAAAAATAGAGGAAAAACACAGTTCAACAAAACTAACACATCACCCAAATTCAATATTATATGCAATATTGCACATGCCCATAAAGTCTGCTGAAAAAGGGAGGCAAGTACATCCTTATGTTCCTTCTTTGGGACCAACCATTCAGTTTTGATCCATTCTTCTTTCCATTCACACTGTTGAAGCCACTGTGTATTTTTTTCTCTAATTCTGTTCGCTTCATTTTGTTTTAACTCATATTTCTCTAAATTCCTAACATTCATTATTTCTTACACTATACTTATACTAACTACACTACTATGCTATACTATACAGTACGCTACTATAATATCCCATTGCATGTGTGTGTCACATTTTCTTTGGCGATCTTCAATTTCTTGGCTACTACCAAAAAAAATTACTACAAATATTTTAATGTATGTATGACCTTTCACCCTTTCTTTGACCTCTTTGGGGTATTTCAGTGGGACCTCTAGATAATTTGTTGTGAAAATATTAGCCATTTGCTTAGTATAATCCAGATCATTTTCTAGAACAGTTAGGTCACTTGAAACTCCTAGCAATTCATAGGTATGCCTTCTCCCAACCTTCCAACATTGACTTTTTGCACCTTCTGTCAGCTTTGTCAATTTGTTGGGTATGAGATGACACTTTCATTATTTTGGCTTCCCTGTCTCTTATTAGTGATTTAGAAAAAGATTTCGTATGGCCTTTCAGAGTTTGTGATTCATCTTTCAAGAGCTATTTCTGTATATCCTTTGTCCATTTGTCCATTATCACTAGTGACTTCTTAATCGTCAAATCCAGTGGCCATTGCTATTGACCTTTCAGTAGCATTTAACTCTGGGACCCACCCACTTCTGGATACCCTGTCCTCTCTTCAATTCAAGAATCCTGCCCTTTCTCCCCTTAGTCTTCTTCTATGTGACTAACTACTCTCCTTTCATATCCATTTCTAGACTTTTCTTTAAAAAAAAAAAGAAGAAGAAAGAAAGAAAGTTCTTTACCAGTTTTTTTCCTAATGTTTTCCTCATTACCATGGCAAAACCAGATGACAAAGTAGCTGTGTTTGGCACCATATATGGTATTTGGCAACTGCAATTACTTTGCCTCTCTAACTAAAGGAAGGAGTGTTTTTTGTGATCTCCTCTCCATTACTGAGATTGGTCATCACATTTTCTCTGAGATGATGTATTTCTTTATGCTGTTTCATTTATATTATTATAGTCATTTGGTATTTCATTCTCTTAGTTGTTTCTTTCAACAGTTCATAAGTTTATATATATATGTATATATATATAGTTGTAATTCCCTAATGGTTTAATAATATTTCATTGTATTTTTATACCCCAGTTTGTTCATCCAATCTGTAATAGATGGTACAAACTTTGTTTACTAATGGGACTTTTAAAATTTATTATCAGAAATACTGATATTAGAAATATTTGGGTATCTATGGAGCCTTTGACCTCAGGATGTACAGTCCTCCTCCTTTTCCGATTCATCTTTTCTGGACTCCAAGTGTAGATGTTCCCCCTGAGGACCTGTTCTCAGCCCTCTGCTCTAGCTACAATCTACTTCTTAGCAGCATAATCCACTCCTGTGGTTTTAAATCAGTGGTGACAAACTCAAGTAGAAACAAGAGCCACTAAACCATATATAAGGATCCTTATGGGCCACATACTGGCTTAGAAAACCACATATTAATTTTTATATGTTTTATTGTATTTTTTATTTATTTTATTACTTAATTCCCAATTATATTTTAGTGTGGTTCAGGCCATACTCTGGAGTATCATGGCCTACATGTAAGCCCCTGGGCTGCTTGGCACCTCTGTTCTAAATTACTATCTCTATGTAAATGCCTCTCAGATCTATCTATCCAATTCTCCCTCTCTCCCTAAGTTGCTGCCCCATTTTCAAGTGCCACTGTGACAAGAATTCTTTTTTTTTTAAACAGTATTTTATTTTCCCCCCCACTTCCATGTAAAAACAATATTTAACATGCCTTTTAAAGTAATTTTGAGTTCTAAATTCTGGCTGTCCCTTCTTTTACCCCTCCATGAGACAATCTGATATAGGTTATAATCTTGTAAAACATAATTATATAATCATGTAAAACACATTTCCATATTAGTTATTTTGTGGAAGAAAAAAAAAAGAAAGTGAAAAATAGTATGTGTTGGTCTACATTTTGAACTCCATCACTTCTTTCTCTGGAAGTAAATAGGATTTTTCCCCATGAGTCCATTGGGATTGTCTTAGGTCATTGTATTGTTGAGAATAGTTGTCATTTATAATCAGTCATCACATACTATTGCTGTTACTGTGTACAATGTTCTCCTGGTTCTGCTCACTTCACTTGGCATCAGTACATGTAATATGATAGAGGTTATTAGCCTTGTTTGTGTCCTGAACCTCTTTGCCAGTCTTATGAAGGCTATGAACCCCATTCTGAGAGTCATATTTTTAAATGTATAAAATAAAATGTATAAGATTATAAAGGAAACCAATTCTATTGAAATATAGTGCTCCACATACTTTAAAAAAAACAGGTTCAATTATCCCAGGTTAAGAACTCCTGCCCTGGGACATATCTATGTCTTATAGCTAGATTCCTTTACCCTAGATTTTTCCCACTTTCATTCATCATTCACTCAGTAGTCAAAACATTCTTCTTAATACATGGGTCTAACTATATCTATGTCTTTCCTCATGTTTAATCCTCCCCTTCCCAGGTAATACTCTCTATAAAAGACAAACTCCTTAACATTGAAGACTCTACGATATCACTCCTTTTGGCCCTTTCCATCTCATTTCATGATTCCCATTCATTCCCTCTATGTTCCTGCCACAATGACTGCCATTTGTTTCCTGGTTTTATCCTAGGTTTTTTCTTCTCATCTCTGTTGATTTATTTTCACAGACCGTCATGTATTCCTGTAGCATGTCCTCCTTTTGGAACTCTGCCCGTCCATGTGCTTACAAGCCCACATCAGGCACCACGTCCTCCCCAAAGCCTTCCTTGATCCTCATCTTTCTTCTCAAATTTTCTCAGAACACTTTGGATCATTCTGATACATCGCTGTTATAAATGTCTTCTCCCGCGTCCTAGATTTAAACTCTTTGAATTCAGCTACTGAAATGTTGTGGATTTTTCCTCCATATTTGTTCTCCCAGGGACAGACACAATTTATTACATAATAGATGTTTGATAAAAAATTGTTGAGTTTGGTCAGTAGCTGTTGGCCTTCATACTATAGACCCCAGGCTTTCCTTTCCATTTTCTTTTTTTTTTTCTCATCCATTCCCCAAGGTTCCCAGGAGCGTCTAGCCCATGGCAACCACATGTAAATTGGAAACATTGTGCATTTTGGTGTTACTGTATATTCAAAGCCTTCTAGTTTTGATGTGCAAAAATATTTCCAGCTAGTCATTATGCCTTTTACTGGGCACAGTAAACTCAGAACCCAGAAACCTTTGTGGTTTCTCTTCTTTTGCTACTGATGCCACTTGAAACCAAACTGCTGAGCATTTAGAATTGGACTTACGGTAGTGTTAACATGACCTATACTGTACTGCTAGGAGATTATAATTAAAGGATAATAGTGGATTTTTACAGTGAGGTAATTGACTTTCTAAGAGTACAAATTGTAAGAATAAAATATTATCACGGTAGAAAATACTGCAATTATTGGTACTAATTATTATATGCTATTAAATAGAATTGATTTTTAAAGTTATTTAGGTTTTAGTTTCATAACACTTGGTGAGGGAACAACTTAATATTTTAAATAACATTTATAAAAACCGATTAACAAATGGGGACTTGCAGATAAAATGAGGTCTAATTCCAATGTATTATCCTGGGAAAATCTGAAATACTCTTTTGGTTTCTGTGAACAAAATAAAGTATATTTACAAAAGCTCTGGTGATTGGTACCTGAATTTGGCCTGTGTAGAAGTGTCAAAGCCCAAGCTTGTTTTCTAGATAGTCCCTAGGCCCTTATATTTCTTGGTGGGGTTGTTTTCTCTGTTACAGAGGCAGGTTACAGGCCCTCAGGATCCAGCCTTTATTAGTTCATGTCGCTGAAATACTCCCTCCCCCAGTGGTCAGCTCTCAGAGGAGGATATGCTCTCAATCCAACAAGGTTGGTTTGTAGGATTAGTCTCTACTTTAAACATCCCATGCCTGCAAGGCCTGCCACAACCTGAGTATGCATCTGTTCATTCATTGAACAAATGTTTATAAATGTTTGGCCTAACCTTTGAGAACCTAGATCTACTTCCCCAGCAGAATGAAGCATCAGAGGGGGATGTGAGTACTGTTTTTACAATTGATATGCTTAATTTTACCTATGTAGCAAATAGGATTTCACCTAATACTTGTCTGAGAGCTTACTTTTCATCAGCCTTTTACAATCATCCTTCATTTTCTCCTCCTTTATTTTAGTCTCTAAAGAAGACATGATCCTTCTCCTTAATAAAGCCAATTTCCAAATCTATACATTTGATTTTATCCTTTTCCTATTTTTTCTGGCAGACTGCCTCCAAAATTATCCATTCTCTCCCTATCTGTTACCTTTTTCTCTCATACCTACCAGAATGCACAACTACTCCCCTGCTCTTAAAATAACCTTAGTAGACCTTCCATTCCTTCAAATTGTCAACTCTCATCTTCCATTTCCTTAAATTCTGAGAAAAGGCTATCTAGACTTGCTATTTTTACTTCCTCTTTTTTCACTCTTTCCTCAACTCTATGCCATTTGGATTCTGAATTCAGAATTTTTCTCTCTAAAGTTACAAATGATCTAACTGCCAAATCTGATATTTTTTCCTACAGTCCCCATCTTTCTTGACCTCATTGTACTACTGAATATTATTGAGCACCCTCTCTTCCTAGAGCTCTTCTCTCCTGAGTTTTAGTGATACTGCTCCCTCTTAAGTTTTCCTCCTGTCTCTTTATCATCCGTCAGTTTTCTTTGGATCATCATCCATATTGTGCCCCCTAGATCTGTGTATACCTCAAGTCTTTGACCCAGCTGAACCCCTTTCCTTCTCTATACATTGTCTTGGTGATTTCATCAGCTCTTTTCCATTTAGATGTTGTATCAATGCCTATGCTTCCAAAATTTATATTTCCAGACCTAGTCTCTCTTCTGAGTTTTAGTCTTGTACTACTCATTGCCTATGGACACGTCAGACTGAGTGCCCCATAAACTCCCCAAATTCAACTTAGCTACAAGCTGAATGTATCTTTCTTCACAGAATCTACTCCTCTTTGGAGCTTTCCTTTTGGTGTCAAGAGTACCCTCATCCTCCTAATTAACCAAATTCACAAATTTGGTGTCATTTTCAATTCTTCATTTCCCACATATTTTACCTACTCAGTTGCTAAATCTTGTTATTCCTACCTCCACATCATCTCTTACTCTTTCCCTTTTCTCTACTCACACAGCCACCATCCTTGATCAGGTCTTCCTTGCAATGACTTTCCAACTTGTCTCCTTCCCTCCACTTTCTTTCCACTCTCTAATCTGTCCTCTACTCAGATGCTAAAGTGAGTTTCCTGAATTGTAAGTCCAAACATGTCATCCCGCTACCCAAACTCCATTGATACCTTTTAACTGTATAATTAAATATAAACTCCTTTATTTGACATTTCAAGCCTTTAATATTCTGGTCCCAACTTATTTTTCAACCATATTCAGTACTCTTGCCCTTCGTATGCACAGTACAGCCAACTGCATAGATCTTATTGGTCTTCATATCACCTTGTTTGCCTTTGCACTACTCGTGCATCCTTGGAACACATACTCTCTTTTTTTTTTTTTAATTTTTATTTAATAATTACTTTATATTGACAGAATCCACGCCAGGGTAATTTTTTTACAACATTATCCCTTGCACTCGTTTCTGTTCCGATTTTTCCCCTCCCTCCCTCCACCCCCTCCCCTAGATGGCAAGCAGTCCATATATGTTGGATATGTTGCAGTATATCTTAGATACAATATAATACATACTCTCTTTACCCTAGCTTTCAGAATCTCTTTTCTTCAAGGCTTTCCCCAAGCACCACCTTTACGTGGTCGTGCCTTTTCCCCATATTATCTTGTATCTCTTTCAAGGAAGCACAGACAAGTAAGAAAGTTTTGAATCCTTTAGTAAAAAAGCACCAGAATGAAATGGATTTTCATGATTTTATATATAATCTTCTCTTTCTGTTCTGCTTGGATGCATGAAAAAACTTTTGTAGGTTCAAACCCTTAAAAATACAGACCCATATACATATATGTCTGTATACGTATATGTACATGTCTGTGTATGTGTGTTTACTGAGTTCTCACTGCAGCCATTCTATTGATTCTTAATTCATTTAACATTCTCTCATTTTTCATTGCTATTATCACAACTAATATTCTTATCTTTTCTCAGACCTTTTCAGTTGCTAATGCTTTTCAGATCATCTTCATTTGATCTACTCTGGATATCTATATGCCTATATATAACAAATGCTTGTTTCCTTTTGTTTGTAATCTTGTTATTTAAACAAAAAACAACAAACAACTTGTTATTTCAAAATCCAAGTAAGACAATCCTTTGTCAAATAAGGTGATCTTAAAAAAAATTCATACAATGTTCCTTGAAATAATCAATGTACAAGCTATTTTCTACAATCATTAATGATAATGAATGCCAGAAGAACACAATATTGACTGGGAGGTGGGGGGGGAAGCATGATTTCAGTTGAATAAAGTTAATTCAAAAACTAGTGACCTGTGAGCATACTGTATTTTTTAAATAGTAAAATTTCTATCAATGTCAGACTTAGTTATAGTAATATTTCATTTTTTAAAATCTAGGATCAAGTATATTTCCAAAGTAGTGTCTTTCTCAAAGATTCCTAAGAAGCATAAGGGGGGGTCCATCCTCCTTTATCTCACCTCCAGCATCCCCTCAGAAATTCCCTTTTATCTTTATGCACCTGCTACAAAACCTGGGGCAACTAAGTGGTACGCTGATAGATTGCCAGTCCTGGAGTCAGGAAGATCTGCATTCAAATGTGGCTTCAGATACTTCCAGCTGTGAGACCCTGGGCAAATCACTTAACCCTATTTAACTCAGTTTTTCCATCTGGAAAATTGGCAAACTACTCAGGTATCTTTGCCAAAGCCCCAAATTCACACGGAGTCAGACAGGATGTAAAATAACTGGCTAACAAAAGAATCTGAACTCAATAGCTGACTTTGTATGGGAGACGAGAAGGAATCTCTACAATGTAGAAAACCACTATAGAATTTGAAATATATAATCAGTGAGATTGTGTCCTGAAGTGGATTTCTCTTCCACCAGATAAAACCTTTTTCAAAGCCAAAACACTGACTTGCTACTCTTAATTGCTTCATTCTGTTACCTGGCCACATCCAGCTCTTCTACAGTCTTGGAACTTTGAGGGCCACAAAGCCCTGAGAAAAGAGAATGATAGCTAGGAGGTAAAGGGTAGAGCTTCTTGGAGGACCTTTCCAAATCTGAGGAGTGGCTTGTTAGAATTATTATATGTGAAACAGACATCTTTAGATATCATAGTGCTAAGGAAAATCAGCCGTGCTGAAATTTCACATGTAAACTCAAACTGTATTTTTGTTGGTATGAACAGTGACCTTGAGATTTTAAAAAATCTGCTCAATTTATACTTAATTGTAAGCTATCTGGTATGTATGTGAAGGCTTGAGGGTTGGAGAAGATGAGGGAGTAGGGAATTAAGGAGGACAGTCTTCATTTATTTTAGAAGAATTAAGTGCGTTCTAATAATAGCCTATAATACCGTGAGAGAGTTACTTTTGATGAATGTGTACTGTTAGATAAGTGAAAAAGTATATAGACTTGATGAAAATGTTATGGTGTTAAGATGCTTTTGTATAAAGCTTATTTTTTTCAGGGAAAAAAATGTTCTGAAATTCCTAAGAACTTTGAGTTCAATTTCATTGCATATAACATTTTGCCATTTCTTCCCTGGGCAGGCTGAAGCACTTTTCCGGCTCATCTTGCCAAATGAAGAGTTCTGCCCACCTCCACCAAATCCTGAAGATATTGTTTTTGATGGAGATGGTCTGCAACCAGACCTTTCTTCACCCAAGCCAGAGAATGCTGAAGAAAACACAGACCAAGGAGAAGTAGAAGAGCACTCGGAAAAATAGATGACAATTAGCCAGGGAGCCCTACTTCAAAAATCGTCTTCAGTGTCCAGATTGTCTTAACTTGAGCAAAGTTAGCAAATGACTGAAAAGCAATAGCCACACTCTTTCTCCCCTCACCCTCGCCCCCAAATCAGAAGGTTCCCTCCCCAGCCTTGAAGAAGAACAGTGTTGCACAAAGTCAAAACCATACTTTTTTTTTTTTAATACTAGCTCTTTATTTTCAAAATACATGCAGATACAGTTTTCAGCATTTACTCTTGCAAAAGCTTATGTTCCATATTTTTCTCCCTTTGTTCCCCCACCTCCTCTCTTAGACAGCAAGTAATCCAATATAGGTGAACATGTGAAATTCTTCTATACATATTTCCACATTTATCATGCTGAACAAAAAAAATCAGATCAAAAAGGAAAAAAAAAGAGGAAAAAAAAGCAAGCAAACAACAACAAAAAAGGTGAAAATACTATGTTGTGAACCACACTTAGTTCTCATAGTCCTCTCTCTGGATGCAGACAGCGCTCTCCATCCCAAGTCTATTGGAACTGGCCTGAATCACCTCATTGTTGAAAAGAGCCAAGTCCATCACAATTCATCATCACATAATCTTGTTGTTGCTGTGTACACTGTTCTCTTGAAAACCATACTTTTTAAAACACTTATTCTTCCTGTTTTAAAAAGTCAGAACTTTTGTATTAACAGATAGAGTTTTTATAGTGCTTTGTCTCCCAGGAATCACTGTCCAGGTTAAGGGACCTGACAAATTGGTAGCTGTGGTGTCGTGTTCAGACAGTGTTCCCTCTATTTCCTCGGGCTCAGTAGAGTCTTTCTCCAAAGGTTTGGCTCATTGGAATACCGAGCCCTTCCCTGGCTTATTTCCAATGATAATGTTTTCATGAGTGGGCAAGTCGCATATACATGTATAAGTAAGTATAGTTTAGGAGAACTAAGATTACATAAGCAAGCCATCTTTGCCTATATTTTGAGGAGTTTTTACAATCTGTAGAAGCCCCAAGATATGCTTGAAACTTTTATACCCGCATTTATAAAAGACTGGAGTTCTTCAGTTATCTTATTATTACTAGCTAACAGCATGTTGTTTAAGCAGAATAGTTATCTTCTTATTTGGAATTTTTTTCCTTAGTAGGAAAACTCAGTAAAAACTAGTATCAGAAGCAGTGACAGCTTTGAAACTAAATGTAGGTATGTTCTTACTACTGAACAAAGCAATGGAGATAAATAGCAAGAGTAGCCCTGACCTGATTGACAGCTTGGAGACAAAGATGAATCCTTGCTATGCCAGTTTCTGTCTTTGGGCAAACACTTTAACCTCTCTGTGCCTCAGTTTTTCCATCTGTAAAATGGTAATAATAATACCTTTCCTTGTGTACTTGATGAAAATGCTATGATAATAAGATGCATTTGTGTAGAGTATAAAAGCATACTTTTTTCAAGGGGAAAATGTTCTAAAATTCTTAAGCCCTCTCTTCTGACTTTTGATTTGAGATGAGCAGTTAAATACTCCATACTGTAAAGTAGCTCTAGGTTTCCTGAGAAAACAATAAGATCATCTATAACTGTTCTTATTCCCGTGTAGCAAGATTTTGAAATGAAAATGCATTGTTTAAATGTATTCATCTCAACACATCAGTTTATCTTAATTGTCAGGGACATTCTATAGATCCTCTAAGGTATTACTACATGGAAGTATGGCTTTGAGCTTTTACCAGGATAAGTACTATGTAAATCGAAGTCATATTTCTTTTCTCACAGGCACATCCCAAACAGAACGTTATAATTAGTGAATCCTAAAGTGTGTGTGACAGAAAGAACTCTACATCTGAAGACCAAAGCCAGTTATAATAACAATGCCTGTATGTATTAAAGCGATTGCCAAGCCCAGGCATATAACCTACTTTAAGGGCAATGGTGAGTAGTTCTAGATTACAGTAGGAAAAACAAGAAGTCGAAGTTCTTTGTAATGAGATTTGGCCTGTTAAAAGCCATGGCTGCCTGGGAAAGCACATATTTCAATATACCTTAGCTGTAACTTGTCCTCAAATTTCCCCATGTTATAAGAATCTACAAGGAAGAAAGTTGGTGCTTTGATCAGTTCTCTCCCTGGGAAGAGGGAGGAACAGAATATTATGAATCTGCACAGGTAATTTTGAAGCCAGGAAGTGTAGAAATTTTAACCTCTTCCTTCCCACTGCGCGCCTCTCATTCCTGCTCCCCACTGTGCCCCCTCGCACTTTCAAGACGATTTGCTGCCAGTGAAAAGTCTTCCCTTTCTGAATGCAAAATTTTCCCTATTTGCTCTTCTGATTTTAACATATCACACATTTCAAGTGTGGTAGAATCCTCTTGGCTTGTTCTGTGAATTTAGTTCTACCATAAGTCATGTAGCTCCTGAAAACCAACTACTGCATGCAGTGAAAACCTAATATATCTCTCTATATATAACCCTATTAGTCTTAGAGCTCCAGGTGTTAGTTTTTCCCTGGATACTAGCAATATAAAAGGGTTCTACTATATGTGAATATTGGGTCGGAATATAATTGCAGTAGGCTGCACTAATTCCCATCTTTTGTTTTATTTTATTCATCCTAATTTAGCTTTTTAACTATAATGTACAAATTTATGCAAACCATAAATAAATCGGGGTAACCCCATATAATAGGAAAAAATAAATCCAGAGTATTCTCCTTTTGGTTTGTTCAGTCAGACAATGTAGGGTATACTATAGGAAGGCTTTTAACCTGTGTCATACCCTATTTTTAGCCTTTAACTTATATGGACATAGCCTCTCCAGTTACTCTAGGTGCTTGGTGAGGATTATTTATGCAAGAGGGCTCCCTGAGTCTGCTATGGATAATCTTCCATCTGCTGTTGAAGTATGAAAAAATTTTGAATCTAGGCCATGTTGACATCAAACTTCGTTATAACTCTTGATTTACCTCATTGCATAATCGCCTTGTTACATCAGAATGTAATAGAAGTTATTCTTTTGGGGCTACGAATGTTAAGTACTGCTAATAAATATCGGTTTTAAGGAGAATTCTATGTTTAAAAGGTTTGTTATAGAATCAACATCTTCACCTGAAGTTTACTATATGCAGTCTGTCTCTGTTTTTATATAAAGGAAATTTATACACGATTTAAAACTTGAATGATTAATTAAAAATTTTGAAACACCATTTTTCCAAGACTCAGTTTACTTCACATGCTAGGACGACGTTAGACAAAAAGTGATCATTTTATTCAGTTCTACAATTAACGTGAGAACCAGCTTTGTTGCTTTTCTATGTATCCTTCCTGTCCCTAGAAGCAGATTTATACACCAAAGATTGGGTTATTTTTTACCATTATTATTAGTAAATAGCTAATTCAGGTTTAGAATTTTTTCACTATCCCATATTCATTTTTTCACATCTATAACTTTTTAGATTCAAGCTAATTTTTTTTCCAGTTTTTTAAACATTTTGAGTTCAATATTTTTTCTGTCCCTCTCTCCCCTTCTCCCTCTTAGGCAGTAAGCAATCATATACAGATTATACATATGCAATTTTGTAAAACATTTCCATATTAGTCATTTTGTACAAGAAGACAAAAGAAAGAGTGAAAAATAGCATGCTTTTCAATCTGTATCAGTTCTTTTTTTCCTCGGAAGCAGATAATATGCTTCTTCATTAATCCTCTAGTATTGTCTTGGATCATTGTATTGCTGAGAAGGGCTAAGTCATTTACAATTCTTCATTGAACAATATTGCTGTTACTGTGTACAGTGTTGTCTTGGTTCTGTTTCCTTCACTGTGAATCAGTTCATGTAAGCCTTTCCAGGCTTTTCTGAAATCATCCTGCTTGCCATTTCTTATATTGCAGTCTTCTTTAGCCATTCCCCAGTTGAAGGACTTTTCTTTGATTTCTAATTCTTAGCCACCACAGAGAGCTGCTATAAATATTTTTGTACAAATAGTTCTTTTTTTCTTTTTTTTTTGGATGTCTTTGGGATATAGACCTAGCGGCGGTATTGCTGGATCAAAGGGTATGGACTGTTTTATAGCCTTTTGGACATAGTTCCAAATTGTTCTCCAGAATTAGTGTTCCAATTTTCCCCACATCCCCTCCAATGAACATTTTCTTTTTTTGTCATATTAGCTAATCTTTAGATATGAGATGGTACCTTGGAATTGTTTTAATTGCATTTTTCTGATCAATAGTGATTTGGAGCATTTTTTCATATGACTTCAGATACTTTGATTCTTTGTATGAAAACTGTTCATATTCTTTGACCATTTATCAGTTGGGGAATGACTTGTATTTTTATAAATTTGACTCAGTTCTCTATTTGAAAAAATGATGCCTTTATTATAGATGCTTATTATAAAAATTTCCCTCCTGTTTCCCGATTTCCTTATAATTTTGGTTGTATCGGTTCTGTTTGGATTGATACCATTTATAATGATCTAAAGCAGGACTTCCTAACTTTTTGGGGGTCCCAGACTCCTTTTAGAAGTCTGATGAAACATATGGTCCAGTTTTTGTAACAGTGTTTTAAAATGCATAAATTGAAAAAAAACACATGGGATTATGAGGTAAACATTATATTGAAATATAGTTATCAATATATATATATATATATTTTTTAAAGTTTATTGACACCAAATTAAGAACCTCTAGCATAGAGAGACATTTGGAAAAAAAAAAAAAAACAAACAAACCTAAAAGTCATTTTCGATTGCTGAGTAGCAATTATTCTTGGGAAGTGGAATTATCCAATCACCTGGCCAAAAAGAAGAATTCAGTATTGTTGTTCTTTTTTGTCTATTCTCAGATGATGCTCCTGGGTTTATATTGGGAACTATCGATAAGGGAACTCATTTGTACAGTGGAGCAAATAGCCACAAGTTTTCATAGGAAATAAGGAAAAAAATAATAAGCTCTTGCTGTCTTTTGGTTTTGATCACTCTATTTCTGGTTGTGTTCACCTTTATGTATTAGTATATAATCTGTACCTGAAAATTAAATATGGAATTAAAAAGACTTTTCCTCCTTTTTTATCTAATTAAAGGAACTTATTGTTTATATTTGATTACGTTTCCAGGTAGCCATCTGCTTTATGTCTTGTTTTGGAGGAATATAACCAATCTTAGTGTGTCTTCATCACTTCAAAAGGAGACCTGAGTGCAAGATAAAGGCAAAGCATGTATCTTCATTCTGTTTGTTGCTTCATAGAAGCTAAGTAACCCCTGAGTCCTAAACCGTAGTTTTATTGTATATGGATGTCTCAAAACTCCACTAGATGGCTTAGTTCCTTTGTAGAGTGGTGTTCGTCTGTGGCCGTGAGCTTCAAGGGACTTGATTGCAGTAGACAAAAGTAATCCTTGGCATTTTTTTTTAATCTAAATCATTCACTTGACTGGGATTTGTTCTCAAATTAAACCGCTCAAATGGAGGACAAAATGAAGTTTTTTCATGGATTCCAAGTAGTTTTTAAAGCTTGTTAGACAAGACCCATTCAAAAGATAGTAGGACTCTGTAAAAATTAGCCATTTATCTCTAAGATTATTAATAAATCAAGTTTAAGAAAGATAAGGTTAACTGAATTTTTAAACAAGTAGCTATATTATCCTTCAAGAACCTTGGAGCTCATATGATATTCACATCTTTTTTTAAACAAGTACTTTGATATGTTTGAATTCTTCTTTTTAATGAGGGCTTTTCTTTTAATACTGGTTGATTGGTTTAACCCTGAATATCCCAAATCACACTTTGAAGGCCATTCCCTGTTCCCTTAATGTATAGTTTTGGCTGTGGGACTACAGTGCTCTTTCCATGTAACTTGCTACGTCTCTCATGATGATGGTGTTTAGGACCATTTGACAGGTAATCATTTGAACTTGGATCCATGCAGACCATGGGGTCTTTTCTCTATCATTACCACAGTATTTATGTTGGTAACTTGTATTAATGCTAATAGGACCTGCACGTGTAAATCCTCCTTGTATTGATGAGACAGTTGACCCCTTAAAGAAATATTCTTATAGAGTACCCAAGGTCCATGAACCCACAAGGAGTCTGTCTATAGATTTTAAGGAGGTTGGGGACAACTTGGATAGGAAAAACGTTCCATCTCTGTTTTCACTAACCTCTAACTGAAATTTTTTATTCTCTTCAATTTCTTAAAACATGACTCTTAGAAAGGTTCATGAGTTTTACCAGATGGCTCTCTGGCACAAAAACAGTTAAAAGACCCTTGCTATTAATTTGACTCCCTTGCTGATCAAGAAAGACTGACAGCCCCTTTATGGGCGCCCACATGTGGGAAAAGCCAGAAAATTGACATTTTGATTCTTTTATTCACATATCCAATATATAATGCCCTAGGTATTATTCTTGTATAGATAAGGATTTTGTTGTTTTTCTTTAGAGATACAAAGTAGGACTTTTTTTCTCCCTCCATGTCTGGCCTTTGCTTCAATATGTTATAAAGACAACTCTGAGTTCTCAAAGGCAGTGCCAATGAAACACTGAATGCTAATGAACCTATTTATCCCCAGCTGGAAAACCTAGCTTCTGCCTGTTCTAGAGGTCTTTGAGTCAGAGGAGCCAAGCTCAGAGAGACCTATGACCAGAGCTACCCCAGGATGATCATTTTTTTCAGCCCAGACGACTCACAAGGACCATCTTGTAAAACATAGAGTAGTTGCCATCTGCCTTAGTGAAGGGAGCACTTACACAGCTAATATGATCCCTTGAAAAGTGGAAAGAAACTGTCAATTTCACCACTCTGGCATTAAAAAAAAAAAAAAAAAAAGGATTCATTGGTTAATCTATGCGTTCACCATTGCTCTTCCACAAAGTTTAGGAGTACGGTGTGGGACCTTTGCTTTCATTTTACTACTTCAGAACTTCTCTCATTGCCTTTCTATGCACATCCCATTCATTGTTCCATATTGCGTAACCTGTCTATTCCTTTGTCATTCTCTATGATTCTCGTCCACTTTGTCTCATAAACCCTATATCTTCTTCTTTACATTCATGTGTATCAATGTTTTTTAGTCTTCTTCCTTACTATATAACCAATCCCATTCTTTGATAATATCTTTCCTAATCTATATTCCTTTTTTTAAAAAAAATTTATTATAGCTTTTTATTTACAAGACATATGCATGGGTAATTTTTCAGCATTGTCCCTTGCAAAATCTTCTGTTCCAACTTTTCCCCTCCTTCCCCCTCCTCCGTCCCCTAGATGGCAGGTAGACCAATACATGTTAAATATGTTAAAGTATATGTTAAACATAATATATGTATACATATCCATACAGTTATTTTGCTGCACAAGAAAAATCAGACTTAGAAATAAGGTAAAAATAACCTGAGAAGGAAATTAAAAATGCAAGCAGACAAAAACAGAAGGAGTGGAAATGCTATGTAGTGGTTCACACTAGTTTCTCAGATTTCTTTCACTGGGTATAGTTGGTTCTATTCATTCTTGAACAAATGGAAGTGATTTGGTTCACCTCATTGTTGAAGAGGGCCATGTCCATCAGAATTGTTCATCATATAATATTGTTGTATATAATGATCTCCTGGTCCTGCTCATTTCACTCAGCATCAGTTCATGTAAGTCTCTCCAGGCCTTTCTGAAAGCATCCTGCTGGTCATTTCTTAACAGAACAATAATATTCCATAACATTCATATACCACAACTTATTCAGCTATCCTAATCTATATTCCTAATGTTACTTCCTTATTATTGATCTTGGCTGCAGCCCGCTTCTTCCCAACTTGCATCTCTCCATTGCCCTGTATGTCACTAACAACTTTGATTCTTTAGAGCAGGGCTCTTTTGTTTTCTTCTGCCAAAGCTCATTTGTATATTTATAATGTCACTCACAGGTGTTAGAAAATTATCAACTTAGAGAACTCAAGAAGTGGGGAGGTTGTTGTCCCTAGTTTTCATCTCATTATCACCTGCAGTTGCCTTAGCAATGATCTCGTGGGCTTTATGCAGCCCATAAGTTAGATGTCCTCCAGCCCCCCTACCACCTTAATTTAGAGAGTAATTTTCCAGCATTCACACCAAACAGAATCACCAGAAAATTTGCTTTAGAATATGACAATTACTATGCCATTTCATAAATGCATTCCAGCCTATTCTCTTCCTGTTTCGTTGTGAATCCAACTATTATACAAGTGCAGTACCAGCCCTACATGAACACACATTCTATATTGGATGTACCAACTCAAGAAACTGGCCTTTTGACTTCTATGTAATAGTCTCCCCAGCTTACAATGTTCTGATCAATTTTCCCTACATGAATTGTTGGTCTGACTTCTTTTAGATGATCATGGAAGACATTCTACAATGTTCTCACACAGAAAACTCACTTATGTCACTTTGTGCTTTTAATATGCAAATCCATGCAAAGATAGCTTTCAACATTCACCTTTTCAAAACCTTGTATTTGAATATTGTATATTATAAATATATTTGTATTATATATTGAAAAAATTCCAAATTTTTTTACTTCTCTTCCCCCTCCCCCAAGACAATATGCAATCTGATATAGGTTAAACATGTGCAGTTCTTCTAAATATAAACCCATATTTGTCATGTTGCACAAGAAAAATCTGATCAACATTTTTGCACATGTGTGTCCCTTTCCCTCCTTTAAGATCTCTTTGGGTTACAGACCTGGTAAAAAACACTGCCTGATCAAAGGGTATGCACAGTTTGATAGCCCTTTGGGCACAGTTTTAGATTGTTCTTTGGAATGACTTTACAACTCCACCCACAATGTATTAATGTCCCAGTTTTCCCATATTTTCTCCAACATTTATCATTATCTTTTCCTGTCATCTTAGCCCATCTGAGAAGTGTATCATTTTGATTGTTAACCCCAAATAAGGCATAATATGGGAGATGAATATCTGCCAAAGATGTCTTGTCAAAGATGTATATCCCTGTCATGGAAGATGTCCCTTGCAGAGATCTAATGGGGAAATGGTAAGTTCCTCCAGATACTCCTGTGGGTACTGAATTGTAGTACTGTAGTAGTACAGTACACTGTAGTGTACTGAAAATTGTGAATATGGGGTTATAGTTGAGCTGACTCAGTAATAGAGGTCTTATGCTGAAAACCAGTGTTTTTGAATCTCCCTCTAACACCTAAATACAGTAACTCGTGCACACTGTAGGTGTTAAATAAATGTTTTTTGAATTTAATGGAATTGGCGTTTATGACCTTCATCACATGTGACCTCTGTCTTTCTAAATTAGTCTCAAGTGCACATTGTACTTGCAAATCTAACCTTCTTCCAGCTCCTCAGTAAGTAACCTTCCCTTCCAAGCAAACATCTATCCGATTGACTGTCACCAGAGGGCCTTGGGTAATCATGTATAATGTTCTGATTAGCTTTCTGGAGGTCTCAGGACCAGTCTTGATTTCAACAGAATAATCACCACAAGAATAGTCAGGAATAAAGTCCAAAGTCTTTATTATCTCCTTCGTAGTCTATCTCCTTCACCTGGGGCCCAGCTAGCTTTCTGGAGGCCCTCCAGAAAGGGTCTTGGTTTCAATGGAGGAAATTCAGGAGGAAGGAGAGCCACCAGACGGTCTCTATCTTGAAGTCTGTCTCTGGTTGAGTCTGTCCCAGTTTATACACTCTATTACAATTACATCATTACAGTATACCGAGTATAAATCAATCATTATATCACTAGGGAACCAATGTTTGTTGTAAGATTAAATCAATCATATTGAACTAGAGAACTCACATGCTAAACTAGATAACCATTGTCTTATCAGTTTCACTGAGTTAACACTTTGTTGTAGGATTAAATCAATCATACTAAGTTCTTGCCCTTTACCATCAGGGTTATTCTCTCTGTTGTCAAATACTTGTGATGGAAGAATTATTTTCTCAGCACTTATAAGATTTGAGAGAGTCCTTTAAAAAAAAAAAAACACTTTAACATTGATAATTTTTTTAAAGTATTATTTTTTTGCTCTTTGTACTCAGTGACATGAATTATTTGTGTTAGCTAATTCCCACCCAGACCCAGTCATTTTCTATGATCATCTCATTCTTTGTGTCAGTCCCTTTGAAAGCATGTAATCTGTGGTTATCATCCAGCTATCTGGCTGCCAGTTCCAAGGATCCCTTTCCCAAGTAGCCCCACCATAGAGATTAAAGAGAAACAAAGATGTGGGGATGGAAAATGGAATCCTAAACTGAAAGAAAAGCAAGGAGGCCAATTTAGTTGGACCATAGAGTACAGCAATGAGGAGCAATATGAAATTAGCCTGAAAGGTAGGCTGAAGACACAAATAGTTTTAAATGCTAAAGTGAGGAATTTGTATTTTATCATAGAAGCAATCAGAAACCCCTGAAGGTTCTTGATCAGGGTAGCCCAATGGGGCATGGGCTTTCAGGAGACTTTTGACAGCTCTCTAGTGAATGAAATGGAGAAGGGAGAGACTAGAAGCCAGAAATCTGCTTAGGAATCTTTGTGCATAATCCAGACAAGAGCAGAGGTAGGATAAACATTAGGTTAGGACCTATTCATTCCTCAGTGACTGTTTTAATAAAGAGAAAACACCTTCCAAGTCTCAGGGAGAGGTTCTCATTGAATTAAGGGATGAAAAAAGTCATAAAACTCTGAAAGTGGATTATAGTTTACCTCCCTAGGAAACTTGAAAGCCAAACACACCTTATTAGTAATAGCCAAAACTATGTAACCCTTTAAAACCACAGATATATTGCATATATCAGTTAAGCCGATAAGCTGAGAATTCTCTATTATTATTTATTTACCCTTTTTATTAACCTGGGAGTCGTGCCTTCCACTCAATGATAAATATTCTCCTACCTGATCATATCCTACACATCCTAGTGATTCTTAATCTGTCTGGGTCATCATCCATACCCTATTTTCAATCCACTACCACCCAACTTTCCTGTCAGTCAGAACCCTAGTAGTTATCATCTGCAGACCTCCACATAACTTCCTTCCTTCCTCAGTGAATTTGATACCCGGATCACATTTCTTCTCCTTTTCAAATCCTGTTCTTGTACTAGGCTACTTCAGCATATATACATGCATGCAGACATACATTCATACATAGATATTTATCGCCTTCTTCAAACACCCACACCATTGGTACTTCCCATGATCTGTTCCTTCATCCCACCTCAACTGAACACAATGATCATACCCTTGATCTTACCATCTCCTACAGATGCACTATATCCATGTTCAAGAATTCTGAATTTTCTCATGTGACCATAATCTGTCGGCCTTCTACCTCTTCCTCTTCCTTCACTTATCAAACCCTACTCTTCATTTGCACTGTGACTTTTAATCCCTTGACCCATCACTTCTCTCTCAGGCCATCTTACTAGTATCAGCTAGTTTCTCCTCTTTTCCCCATCTGGACCACCTGATGAATCTATTAAGGTAACTGTCCTCTTCTCTCAAGCCCCTGCTGATTGTGTCCCACCAAGCCTAAGCCTTGGATGACTCAACCATTCCCATCTTTACTTCTACCTACTTCTTACTAAAAGTAGGTGCAGAAAACCATGCAGTTATTCTGAATGGGTCCACCACAAATTTGTTATACAACCTTGATTAAGCCCTCACTGCTACTAAGCAATCCTTCAATACTTTTTCTTGTCAGTTCACTGTGCCACTTTCCAGTGACTCTTCCAGATTTCTTCATCTCTCTTCAGATCAACCTTGACCCTTCCTCTCCACACACTCAGAGGAGGAAGTTGGCTCATTTCACAGGAAAAATCGAAACCAGTCACTGTAAGCTTCCTCTTTTCCCCTTCTCATCTTACATCATTCAGATGCTTCTGCCATTCTCTTTCACTCCCATCTTACACAAAGAGATGACCCTTCTGCTTGCCAAGACCAACCTGTCTACCCACACAACCAATTTCATTCCTTCCTATGCTCCAATAAATTCCCTCCTCCATCATCCTCATTCTTTCATTGCCTTCAACCTCTCCCTGTATATGGGCTCTTTCCCTACTGCCCATGAACATGCTGAAGTCTCCCCCATCCTCATGGCTCATGTAAGTTTTAATTATTGTTTCTATGCTGATGATTCCCAAATGGTCCTATCCTGCCCTAACCTCTCTGATGACCTCCTGTCTTGCCTGATCAACTGCCTTTCAAATATCTTGAACTAGATAGCCAATAATAAACAAACATTTATTAAGCACCCACTACATGCCATGTCCTGTGCTAACCACTGGTGATTAAAAAAAAAAAAAAAAGACAAAAGACAGTCCCTCTTCTCAAGGAGCTCACAATCGAATCTCCTGCCCATTAGATATCTTCAACTCAACATATCCCAAACTGAATTTAGTATTTTTCCCCTTAAACTCTCCCTTCAACTACTTTCCCTATTATTGTCAAAGACAAGACTATCTTCCCAGTCCCTCAGGCTTACAACCTAGGGGTCATCCTGGATTTCTCACCTCCCATAACCAAGTTTTTATTAAGGTCTGTCAATCTCACCTTCACAACATCTCATATACTCCTCTGACACTGCCACAACTATAGTGCAGGCCTTCATCCCCTCATGTCGTGATTATTACAATAGCCTGCTGGTGGATCTGCCTGACACGCCTCTCTCTGCTTCAGTCACTAAAGTGATTTTCCTAAGGCACAGGTCTGATCATGTCCATCCCCAACTCGGTACACTTTACTGCCTTCCTCGTGCTTCCAGGATGGAATGCAAAATGCTGTTTGACATTCAAAGCTCTTCATAATCTAGATTCTTCCTCCCTCTCCAATCTCCTTATCCTTACTCCTAACAAGTACTCTGATTTAGTGACATTGGCCACCTTGCTGTTTCTTAGAACACCGTTTCTCAGCTCTGGGCATTTTCCCCATACCTACAACGTTCCCCCTTTTCATCTCTATCAACTGGTTTTCCTCGATTTTTTCAAGTCCCAACTGTGGGCTAAGCCAGATTGAGGATAAGCGACCCTGTCAGTGAGTTAGGAGGTTTCTACCCCAAGCATGTGAAGATTTGCCCCAGAGGAATGGGGCCAGCCATTCTTCACTTTTGTCTTGCCACCAGATTTCAGTGACTGGAGGAGAGAATGAGGCTCACAACTCTGTGCAAATCTGCCGTGCCTAAATCCACTTCACGTGCAAATCAAGACATTGCCTCTCTATATCATAGAATATATTTGTCTGTGTTTGTTTCATTCACCCTGCCCAGTCAGTATGAACTCCTTGATGCTTGGGACTATTCTGTTGCTGTCATTGTATCCCCAGTATCTTGTCAAATCAAGTCAACAAGCATTTGTGAAGAGCCTGCTTTGTGCCAGGGACTGTGCTGTGTGCTGGAAGTATAATTCAAAGCAAAAAGAAACATAACCTTCAAAGGAGCTTATTTTCTAATGGGGAAGAAGATACACAAAAAGAAGCTGAAAAAGATAGTGGGGTAGGTATTTTATTTATATCCATTTCTATTTCTATATATATACACATACATACATACTTTTGGGATACCATCTATCTGTCTGAATATACATATGTGTGTATAAATGTAAATGTATGTATGTGTGACTATATGTATTACATATCTCTCTAGACAGATAGATTTCATTATTTATCTACATATCTAGACAGTGTCCCAAAAGTCTTAGTGCAGTTTTATGCTACAAGGATCCTTTCATCTTGATGTTTATAAATATATTTAGTTTAATACTAATTAACTTACTAGTAAAAATAGCTATGTAAATATTAGCCATCATTATTAGGAAAAAAGTAATCCAGATATACTAATAATGATGGAGCTCAGAGTAGATGTCTTGAAAATCAACCCCTCTAAAACCTCAAAGTTGTATCTATTCCAGTATGAACCTCTACTATGTATACTTTATCTGGTTCAGTTCTTTTCAAGTGCCATTTTTGATTCTTCATATGGCACATCAGGGAGTGTAATGTTAGAGTTCAAATATCTGGATTTACCTATCATTGATGGAAAAAATTTATATAAATCTTGTTAAAACCTTTCCACGTTTCATCTGTATGTTGTTTTCCTTCTGGTTTCATTCCATAATACTTTAAAACTTTTTGTAAATTCACCTTTCCTTCCATGGCTTTTTTTCTGTTTCATGAAGTTATATTGCTTTTCTTCTTCCTCCATCTATTTTGAGAAAAAGTTTTAGATTCTAAATTGCCTTGGCAAGAAGAATGTTTGGCTCAGTCATATTCTAGGCTCTTGTAATTTCCTGGTTATTGTTATTTTCTTTATTTATGATTATGGGATTGTAGATCTACAACTATAAGGAATCGTAGAGATCATCTAGGCCTAACCCTCAATTTTACAAATGAAATAATTGATAGTCAGATAAATTAAGATTAAGTAATTTGTTAAATATTTGTTAATTTGTTAAAAATAAAAAATAAAAATAAGTAATTTGTTAAAAATAAATAAAAAGCAGGTAGTAAATGGTGGAGCCAGATGCTGACCTCAAGTCATCTAACTCCAAATTCAGTGCTATTTCCACTGCATATCAGTTAAATTTCTGGAAGACATCTACACTAATATCAATTCCTTTGTCCGTTTCCTATATTTCAGTGTTAACACTTTGCTTAAATAGATTAGCTTGGAGGTCTTATAATTGCATATTATATCTTATTTGTTCTTCTTCTTTAGAGCTATGGAATAAGGCTTAAAAATACCTGCTTTCTACTTTATATGGTTCATTGTTTTTTTTAAGACCACCTGTATTTGGTATGAGAATTGTTAATATAATTTAAAAAGTATTTTTCAGATAATATCATAAAGCATGAAACTGAAGATAAAAGGTTCATGGCTAGAAACTTCTGACTCTGTTAGAAATGGGCAAAGTACCAGAAAATGGTTTTGTTTCACTGAGCTGATTGCCAACAAACAACAAAGAAGGTTTGTGTGGGACTTAAAATTGCTCTCTATAAATCTTCGTTAAGACAGGAAAAACTGTGCCTGCAGGAAATGCCTTCGTGCTTAGAAAACTGGATTTGCAAATTGAAAGGGCAGATGGACAGATCTTTGAACATCATTTATCTTTGGGATCCTTTAGAAATAATATTTTGACTGAATGAGTCAAGAAGGTAATCAAGTTGTAGCTTTGCCCTGTTCTAAGCAACCCCTCAATGAGGAAAATCCAAATGTACAAAATTGACAAATTAGACGATGTGACCATTCACACCCCAAAAGTCTTTAGGAAAGAATTTGAGGCTCCTTTAAATAGAAGCTGTTCCCTTAGTGCATTCAAGTGTTGTACAAATCATTAACTAGTAGGCAAAGAAAGTTAGGAGTCACTGTGATAGAAGATCAATGGAAGATGGATCAGGTCTGAAATAATAATGTAATTCAGAGGGGAAATCAAATTGGATCTACCAAAATCTACTTTATACAAGAGTCACACTTGGATTTAACTGTCTCATGGAGTACAGTGTCTCTATTTCCATTTATTTGGTTTGATTAGTAAAACAATGGGAAATTGAATTCCAAAATCCCACATTATATTTGGTTCCTGTTTTTCATTAATGCTTTTTGGCTATCGTTTTCTCGATCAGATATTATATTGTGGAATGTTTTAATTTATTTTTGTAATAGAAGTCAGACCATTATCCTACTGACTAATGCTGAACATTCAAAAGTTGTTTGAATTAGGATATTTGAACATAGTTTTTTATGCAACACTGCCTGGGAAAGTTGCCTAACCTACAGCCTTCCCCCGCCTCCCCAAAGAGCAAAAATTTTCTCTCAAAGCCATAAAAGCCTTATTACTGTTCAGTTTGTGTATAGCTATTGCTATGAGGGGGTCCTTGTAGAGCCAGGACAGAAGTATAGAAATATAAGTGGTATTACTCCTACTGTAAATACACTCCCAGAGAAGATGCCATCTGTTGTCTTTTCACGATGCTGATGCTGATGAAGGATGTTGCTACACTATTACTGGCTTTGGGCCTCCTTTTATTGATCTATAAAGTGAAGGGGGATTGGACTAGACAGTCTCTTCCAGATCTGACATACTATGATGCTGTGATTCTGTAATACACACTCTTTTAGATATCTATATTTTCTATATGCATCTATATTTAGACATTTATATTTTCTTAACTAAAAGCAATACTAGGTTTCCAGTATATTATTTTTGTTCAACTACTTCTCGTTCAGTCCCATTGAATTACTTCTCTCCCTGATTGTACAATCTTTCTCTTCAGTTATGGGGTTTGGGTGATAAATTATTTCAGATCTTGTCCTTTGAGGTTAATTCTTCTGTGTTCAAACAATATGGCAACGTCCCCAGTATGCAGTTTTGGAGTCTAGTCCCATTTAAGGTGTTTGCTTGTTTTCATCTATCTTTGACATTTTCCCTTTGTTTTTTAAGTCTGGTGCATTGGTATTTCTTTGAATATAACTTCCTTATGCTTTCTTGAAGTCTGGAGAATGTTGTTGGGAAAACTGTTGTTTTCAGTTTTGTGTCTTGTTGAGTTCCTGAGGATTTCTCATCATTAATTCTCTGCTCATAGAGTATTGCCTAAGTTGTTCATATTGGAAAATTTTTCTTTATTTCAGTCCTCAAATTTTATGGGATTGCAGTGAATTTTATGTGTGTGGCTTTTCTTTTTCAAATTAGGTTTTTTTTTTTTTTGTCTTATGTGCCTTTTAAAAAAGCAGTTGTTGAGCTAGGACGAGCTGGGTCCTACTTCTAGTCTTTTCTGTCACGAGGCTTCTTTTTTTAAAAATTATTTTTATTGATATTGTTTGGTTTTACATCATCTGGCTTTCCCCACTCCTCTTCTTCCCTTCCCTCTGAGCCACCCTTTTATAACTAATAATTTTTAAAGGCCGATGGGGAAAAAAAGAGAATAATTCATTAAAACCAATTAATACGTTGAGAAAATCTTACATTATATACTTTAGACTGCTCTTGTAGATTCCCCACCTCTACAAAGAAGGAAAGGAAGGAGTATTTTCATGTTGTTTTTTTTTTTGAAACCAAGTTTATACTTTATAATTTTGCAACATGCATTTTAAATTTGCTTTATGATGGTCTTTCTTACCATTTACATTGTTGTTATTGTTGTGTATATTGTTTTCCTGGCTCTGCTTATTTCATTTTGCATTGCAAAATCTTCCCATGCTTGTGTGATCCTGGGCAAGTCACTTAACTTCAGTTTGCCTCAGTTTCCTCAAATATGAAATGGACTTAATAACAGTACCTATCTCCCAGGGTAGTTATAAGGATCAAATGAAATATTTGTTAAAAAGAAAAGAAAAGACTGAGCACAGAGCCTTTATATAATGCCTGTTTCTTTCCTCTTCTTCCCTGGTCATTCCTTACAGTTCAGTTAGTTTATATTCACAATTACAGTTCCACTATATTCATATACCATAATTTGTTCAGCTTTTCCCCAGTCGGTGGGTATCATTTGTCTTGCTTCCAGTCCTTTGCTGTGACAAACAGTGTTCTTACAAAGATTTTGGCGGATATGAAGGCTTCCTTTTTGTCACTGACTTCCTTGGGCTATAGGAACATTTTAGCGTTTTATTTGCATAATTCCAAATTGCATTCTGGAATGATTGTACTAATTTACGACTTCCCCATGGATACATGAGTGGCCCTGTCTTTCCACAGCCCTCCAATATTGACTATTGCTAGTTTTTGTCACATTTGCCAGTTTGCTGGGTTTGACATAAAATCTCAGGCTTGTTTTGATTTTTTTTTTCTCTTAACATTAATGATTTGAAGCACTTTTTAAAATATGGTTTTTAATAGTTTGAAATTCTTTGAGAACCTTTTGTTCATAGCATTTGAACTCTCCATTGGGGACTTGTCTCTGGTATTATTTATTTCTGTTAGCTGTGAATATATTTTGAATACCAAGCATTACACAAAATCTTTGATACCAAGGTTTTTTAACCCAGTTATCTGCTTCCCTTCCTAACTTAGATGTATCACTTTTGTTAGTGCAGAAGCTTTTCAATTTATGAAATCACAGTACTTTATTTTATCTTTTGTAATTGCCTTTATCCTTTATTTGGCTAAAAACTTAGCCCCTACACATTTCTGTAAAAAGTAGATGATTTGCTTCTGTTCTCAATTTTTTATGGCCTGATCTTTAATCTTAAATTCTCATAGACAGTTTGAAATAATTTTGGAATATGGTATAAGATGTTGGGCTCAGTTGCTTTTCACTTTTTCCAGAATTTCTTATGAAAATGTTTTCAGGTTTGTCAAATACTGAACCACTGAGTTCCATTGATTGTGATTCTCTCTTGTCTAATCTCTTCCATTGATCTACTCTTCTATTTACTTAACCAGTACCAAATGGTTTTTATGGCTGCTGCAGCTTTATAATATAGTTTCAGATCTGAAAATACTCTTTTCCTCTTTATCCCTGTCTCGTTTCATTATTCCTCTTCATACCCCAGATCTCTTGTTTCTCTAAATGATTTTTCTTATCGTTTTGTTGAATTTGATAGAGCATCCCTTTGATAGTCTGATAAAGCACTACAAATGGAAATTAACTTTGGTTGTAATTGTGCATTTTATTATATTATTTTATTATGTGTTATATATAATTTAGTTATTATTAGAGAATAATGCAAAGGGTCAGGAGCTTGGAATACTCCTCTGCCTATTTAAATTGTTTTTTTTTTTTCTTTAAGGAGTACTTTGTAATTGAATCCGCACAACTCTTTTATATGCTTTGCTCGATTAAACCCCAGCTATTTTATGCATCTTGTAGTTATCTTGAACGGAATTTCCCTTTTCTATTATTTCCTCTCCCGAGCCACTGGTATTGTTTAGAAAATTGTTTAGGATGTTCCCGGGTTTATTTTGTGCCGTGCAAATTTGCTGCAGCTAATCATTGTCCCAATTAGTTTCTCTTTTGAGTCCCTAAGTAAACCATTATGTCATCAGCAGTTATCGGGAGTTTTCTCCCTTCTCTGCCTGTCTTTGTGCCTTCGATCGCTTTCTGTTGTCTTATTGCTCTTGTTAGTATTTCTGGAACTGTATTTAAAAAAAAAAAAAAAAAAAAAAAACAGGAGGAGGAGACATCTTGGCTTTACTCCTGGTCCAGAAGTTCTTTATTAATTGCTGATTTTTCTGTTGGGAATTGGGGTGAGGGGAGGGAAGTTGCAGAAATGGCCCCGGGGGCTGCTGGGGCTGCTGTAGGGATGGGGGCGGGGTTGCCACTGATGGCTGCCAGGTGCAGCTTGGGTATCCAGGTGTGAGTCATGAGCACTGATGAAGGTGGACCCTGGGCAGCCCTTTTGCGCTTCAAAGTGAGAAACCTGAGATGTGTGGAGTTCCAAGCCCTTCTTCATCGTACATTGATGGAAACTGAGTCCCAGAAGGGGAAGGGACGGGCCGAGCGACCCAAGTTTTGACCACCTGTTGTGGCCTTGGGGTCCAGGCCCTCTGCCTCCTGCTCCAGCACCCTCTTCCCTGGAGCCTGCTGGTTCTGGCCATTTTCTAGGTACGTGATTTTCTCCTTGGGCTCCTCCTTGTGTGTTTCTGTGGCTCATTCTTGGTGGCGTGAGAGGTGCTTTTGGTGCCTTCATGCTCGCATCCCATTTTCCTGTGTCCTTAAGGGCTTGGGGTATGGCTGGTGGTGCTAGGCACTAGCAGCTAATCCCCTGCCCAAGGCCCGCAACTACACCACCTGTGCGCTGCTGCCAACCTCTATACCTTTCCACCCTTAGCAGAAATGATTGCAGTCAAGTTGACCTGCCTTTATAATGACCTGTCTGTCCCATGGCTAGAATGGACTCCTTCTGCACCCCAGTATCTCCTTGTTAAAATCTTTTTCTTCCTTCCCAGACCAAGGTGGGGATCATTTCTTCCATGAAGCATTCCCTGATTCCACCCATCAGGTGGAAGCCACACATTCCCTGATTCCACATATACATACCCATGAGCTATTTCTCAGGTGTGGTTGATAAAATGCCAACTTTGGAATGAGAACTCCCACCTCAGAAGCTTCCTAGCTGTGTGACTGGGGGCTAGGGACCTGACACCTCTGAGCCTCAGTTTCCTCATCTGTAAAAAAATTATTATAATAAAAACTCTTGGTAAGCCTTGTATACCGTGTAAGTGATTAATTTGCATCTCAGCTCCCCTCATCCCCATATGATAAGTCTCTTGAGGGTGGAGACTGCCTTTTTTTGTCTTTGTCTCTCTAGCACACATCACAATATTGCACTTAGGTGTTTTTGCAGTCAGTTCATGCCTTGGACAATTGACTGTTATGAAATATTACTATTAAAAGAAAACTGTACAAAGAATAATATATATTGTAAGGGCTCACGTTCTAATTAGGGTTAGAAAAACAACATTTTTCGTATGTTCCTCCAAAAGAGGATATTGCGGGTGACTTAGAGGAAATAGGATCTAAGCGTTATAGTGGGCTACGGGTACCATAGTCAACAATTAGATGTGACTTCCACAAAACCTCATGAAACCTTAGCCTCTGTTACGAGCCACAGGGACCAGAATGCAGGAATAGATGGTTCAAAGGTGCCCTTTCTCACATTTTAGGAGAGACAGTGATTGTCCAGAGGAGGACAACCCCATTGGGAAGGGGACCCTGAAACTGTTATCGGAGTGTTGGTTGGCTGAAAGAACTGCAAACGTAGAGTATAGAGAAGATTGGAGACGGGGTCCAGTGCATGCTATTTAGTTTGAAGTATTGTTCCTGGATGTTTTGTTTATTAATTCTTGGGGAGTCTTATTGTCTGTAAAGTCTGTAATGGGCAGTTCCTCTACATATCTGGTGTGTTTTCTCATAGATGCTCTAAGGTAGAAAGCTACAACTATAACTGTCCTTCACTGAAGTATCTAAGTAACACGCCTCCAGGTTTACAACTTATTTTCTGCCTTGTTGAACTGCTCCCTTCAAACTTGATTCTGTTCTGCCTTTGTAGGCAGATCTTATTATGGTAACTGCTCCCAGAAGCACCTGAAATCTGGCCCTAAGGCCTGGGAAGGGGATAGTGAATGTGAAATTCTAGCTTTGGGAATTAGGCTTTTGGGGGGAGCAGAATTTGTTATGCATTCCATCATTATCTTTATTTACAAGTCCTGTCCTAAGACAGACTAGTATCAACCAATCACAGAAGTGCTGTAAATCTGCTGGGCAATTGAAATTTAGGAACTTGACAGGGCCAAATCCAGCAAACACAAGCGTGCGCACACACACACACTGCCTACATGGGAGGTCTGATCAAAGGAAACGAATAGAAAATACTACTGATGGTATAACTCTAAAAGGCAATCAATAAACACTCCTGGAGTTAGGTCTGTGGGAAGAAAATTAGCTTGAAGGTATATAAAAAAATAAACCGGGCTGTTTGTTGAAATGAAAACTTTTGAACTGAGCAGCACCATAAACCTATGTATGCAGTGCATGTTATGTGTGTTTAAATATATATGTGTGTGTGTGTGTGTGTGTGTTGTTTATTGTGTAGTTGTATTTCAGTTATGTCCAACTCTTTGAGACCCCTTTTGGGGTTTTCTTGGCAAAAATACTGCACTAGTTTGCCATCTCTTTATTCAGCTCATTTTATAGATGTGGAACTGATACAAATAGGGTTACGTGACTTGTCCAAGGTCCCACAGTTAGTAAGTGACTGAGGGCAAATTGAAATTGAGGTATTTCTGACTCTAGGCTTGACATTCTCTCCACTCTGCCACCTTGCTGCCCATATATGTGTATTTATGCTGGTAAATTCATTGAAAACCTCAAACTGTATTGGTGTAAGGAAGAAAAGAAAGGGAGTGGTGGGATTTATTTGAGAAACATTTCCAGTTTGAAAAAGAATTTTTTGGTTACCTGCTCCTCTCAACTGTACCAAAATGTGACTTCCCAGATAATTCTAATAGCAGTTTCTAATAACAGGTTATGTTAGAGAACCCTACTGTGTGGTTGTGGTTGTGGTTTTGTACTGTTCCTTTGAGTCTTTTATTTAAACACTAATGTCTGATGCCAAAATATCTCTATTTTCCAGCCCCAGATGCCTGTAATGTAGGCATTTAAAATAAATCTGAGGCCCAGATACAGCCAGGATATTCAAGAGACTTCAAGAACCATATATCAAGGTGATCCCTGGTATGTCTTTACACAGTTAGAATTCTTTTCGAGATTAGAGAAATGGTATCAATATGTCATGCACATTTAGCCCTTGCCCCTCCTTGCCAAGCAGTGTTCCTGAGGAATTTGTTTGCTCATAAAAGATCCTGGTAGATACGCAAAGCTAGAAATAAATTCGTTCATGTTCAAGCTATCCCACTAGGTTTTATCTACCTCGAAGCTGAGAGTAACAAAAATTGTTGTTGTTTGTTTGCTGGAAACTAGTTGTTAGTAAGAGAGTCCTTCTGGGTAAAGTCCTTTAGGAGCCTAAGGGTAAATCAGACCACTTCAAGACATAATTCACAGATCATTGTTTTCTTCAGCATGGGTGTTTGTAGCCCTGCACAACTCACAACCAGTGACCCTGCCTTGGTATATGGTCTTCATGTTTTAGAATTGAAGCAGTTCATCACACAGTCTTCAACTTTCTGTTGGTGAGCCTCTGCTTGAATTTTCTTTACCTGATATGGTTTAAAAAAAAAAAGCAGTCTCTTTTTGTTTTGAGTATTCACAAAAACTAAAAGCTATCTTATCTGGAAACATTTCCTACTGACTTCCCCATCAAAGGCCTATCACCATATTTAACAGATTTGGGCTTAAATCTATTGAGATTGACATGTTTTTGACTAGTAAGGCCCCTCGGTCATCCAATGAGTATTTTTGGAGCAACTGCTATGTACAGTACATCATATGTTACTTTGCTCTGGGAAATGATAATCTCAGTTTTTGAATCCCTTTACAGCCTTATCCCAACTTATCTTTCTAGCCTAATTGTACATTACTACTTCACTACACTCATACAGGCCAGTTTGGCCTGTATGAGAGTCTTTTTTCTGTAAGCCCATGTTATGTTTGAACTTCAACTCTCTAATATTTAACTACTTTGCATTTATTGTGTATGAATGTGTGGATATAAAGTATGGATATATGTATATAAAAATCTACACACGTACACGTGTGTGTGTGTGTGTATTATTTCCTCTGGAACATAAGTACCTTAATGTCATCAAGATTTGCGTTTTTGTTTCTGGAATCCTAGTGCTTTGCACAGAGGCACATTTGGGAAAAAAAGATGCCAAAACTTTATTCTAAATCACACCGGAGTCACAAAAGGAAGTGTCCTTTGCCAGAGTTCTCTTTTGGGGAATTTTGACTATCCTTCACAAGACATGAGATGACTTCATTATATCTTTCATTTAACTAATTTGGGGTCACATAAGAATTTCAGTAAATGTTATGTATAAGGATTATGCTTAATTGGGATGAGTTTCTATGTCTGGTATACATGACATAAAAATAGGAATAATAATAGCACCTGCCTTCCAGGATTGTTGCAAGGATCAAATGAGGTTGTACTTTTTAAGTAGTATTTTATTTTTCAAAATATGTGCAATGGTAATGTTCAACATTCACCTTTGTAAAACCTTGCGTTCCAAATTTTTGTTCATACCTATCCCACTCCAAAGACAGCAAGCTATGCAGTATAAGTTAAACATGTAAAATTCTCCTAAACAAATTTCCATATTTGTTATGCTGCACAAGAAAAATCATATCAAAAGGGAAAAAAGCTCGAGAAAAGGAAAAAAAATCAAGCTAACAACAACAACAACAACAACAACAAAAAGGTGAAAATACTGTGCTTTGATCCACATTCAGTCCCCATAGTCCTCTCTCTGGATGAGGATGGCCCTCTTCATCTCAAGTCTATTGGAATTGACCTGAATCTCTTCACTGTTGAAAAGAGCCACATCCATCACAGTTGATTATCACATAATCTTGCTATTACTATGTACAGTGTTCTCTTCATTCTGCTCACTTCACTCAGCATCAGTTCATCTAGGTTTCTCCAGGCCTCTCTGAAATCATCCTGCTGATTGTTTCTTGTAGAACAATAATATTCCATAACATTTATCTACCATAACTTGTTCAGCCATTCTCTAACTGATGGGCATCCACTCATTTTCTTGCCACTACAAACAGGGCTGCCACAAACATTTTTGCATATGTGGGTCTCTTTCCCTTCTTTATGATCTCTTTGGGATATAAGTCCAGTAGTAATACTGCTGGATCAAAGGGGATGCACAGTTTCATAACTTTTTGAGCATAGTTCCAAATTGCTCTCCAGAATGGCCGGATCACTTCACAGCTCTGCCAACAATGCATGAATGTCCCAGTTTTCCCACATCCTCTCTAACATTTATCATTTTTTCCTGTCATTTTAGCCAATCTGAGAGATATGAAGTGGTAATGAAGTAGTACTTGTAAAAACACTCTGCAAACCATAATACAAGCTAGCCAAAGGTGGATGAGCTTGGTTTGGTGTATTTTTAAAGGGTTTGTTGATGAACATCTAGAAAAGGAAATGATTGTCATTAAGAGCCCGCTTGGCCACATCAGGAACAGGTTATGCTATACATTTTTCACTTTCTTTATATATCTTGACCTTTTTTTTTTGCAATGTGACTAATTTGAATTTATATTTTATATGTATAATTGATGTTGCATTTTTTGCTTTCTCAGTGGGTGATGAAGGGAGAGAATTCCAAACTCAATTTTAAAAAAATAAATTTATTTTGGGGGAAAAAGAGGTCATGCTCTATTAACCTAATTTTCCTTTTTTTGACAGATGTTAGACTTGTAAATGAGGGGAATACTGTAGGTATAATTCACCTAGGTTTTAGTGAAGCATTTGACAAGTCTTTCCTGTTATTATGGACAAGAGGGAGAGTTGGAGGCTTTGATGGCAGTATACCTAGAAGGCTTCAGAACTGATGGATCATCTATACCTGATGAAATGTCATTAATGGTTTAACATCAGCTTGGAAGGAGATTTATAGCAGCAGGGCAAGCCAGTAGTCTGTGTTTGTCTACATTTTTTTGTTTGTTTATGACTCAGATAGGATGCTTATCAAATTTTCAGATGACAAAAATAGGAGAGATAAGTAATATAAATTGCAAATAAGGATCCAAAAAGATCTCAAATGTTAGAGAATTGTACCAACTCTAAGATAAAATTAAATTTTGATCAATGTAAAGTTGGTTTGAACCCAAATACAAGATAGAGGCGGTATGACTAAATAGCAGTTTACCTGTAAAAGATTTGGGGGTTTAAAAGGACTGCATGCTCAGGAGATCAACAGTATGATACACTACCCAGAAAGCTAATGTCATCTTAGGCTACATCTTAGGCCACAACCATATGTTGTGGGTGCTCTATTTTAGGAAAGGTATAGATAAGATGGACACCATCTAGAACAGCGCAGCCAGTTATGGTAAAGGAACTGAAGATAATGCTATGGGAGAATCGCTTGAAGGAAATGGAGATGTTTGGCCTAGAGAAAAGATTGAGAATAGCAAAGTCATTCATAGCTGATGGTCCCATGACATTGCTATTACTTTTTATACAGTACACTTCACTTTGCTTGAGTTCATGGAGGACTTCCCAGGTTTTTCTGAGAGAATCCTGCTCATCATTTTAATGGAGAATAATATTGAAGAAGTATTCCATATATGTATGTTAAATACTTATTTTTGGTTTTATATATATTATTAATGTTATCTATTATTATGGTGATGGAAATCAGGAGGCAGAATTCATCTGGGCTCCTTCTTTTGAGCAGTGTTGTAGAAGCAAGATAATGAAACCTTTCCTAGCCTGTTTCCTCCTCTTTAAAAGAGGGATCATAATAACACCCAGCTCCAAGAGTTGTTGTGAGGAGCAAATGAAAAAATGTTTGAAATCAGCATAGCGCCTGACATACAGTAGGTTCTTAATGAATACTTGTTTCCTTCCTCCTGGAACTGTCCAGCTGTTAGAACAGATCCTCACTAGTTGATTAGCACCTCTCTTTTTCTGGATGTACATTTTCTAAACTACACTTGCCTCAGAATGACCAAAAAAATCAGAGTTGGCAAGGCTGCAGAAATTTGCTGTGCACCGGCTCCATCACACCAGCTCCCAAACCTGACTGCCTACTCTTGCTTCCTGCCATTGACACACACATTTAATTCCGATAGGGATCAAGGGAAGGGAGGCAAGTTCTTAACTGTTATAATCAGCAAAAGAATGCTTTCAAACAGCAAGCGGAGCTTTCACCGTTTAGCTGGGAGCACTGGACAAAGGTGCCCAGGGGATTGGGGTGGAATTGCCACCCTCCTGTGTTTAAAGGCCTGCATGAATGAGACTGATAGTTTGAGAAAAACTTCTTTGGGAGAGAAGGAGGTGAATATATTGAGTGAAAAAAGTCATTGGGGGAAAAAAAATTAATTGACTTGCATAACATATGATGAATAAGCGATTTGCTTCCCTTTCTGGAAGTGAAATGGAATGAAAAACATTGACCAAAATAAATAAGAAACCATGTTAAGTTTCTGTAAATTAGGTCTTGTGATTTATTGAGGTATTCTGGACATATGAAGTGGCTATGATTGAGACACAGAAGAGTCCCTGAAAAGATGGATAATGTAGTTGGGTATTTCCCCTGCCGCATGATCCGTTTCTCAAAGGTGGGCCCAAATACTGTGTGGGATGCTTTCGGCAGTGTTTGCCTTTGCTGCAATGAATCTAGGGTTGCAATGCCACAATAGGAAGACTAGAATTCTCCCTTTTCTGGTTTGTGTCTTGTATCACACAGGTAGCTAGTCATAGTGCCGGTATTTGAAGCCGAGGCCTTGGACTCCAAATCTAATTCTCTTTCCACATCACCCTTATGCTCTTAAAAAAAAAAAAAAAAAAAACTAGGGGCAGCTAGGTGGCACAGTGTTTAGAGCACCAGCCCTAAAGTCAGGAGGACCTGAGTTCAAATTTGACCTCTGACACTTAACACTTTCCTGGCTATGTGACTTTGGGCAAGTCATTAACCCCAATTGCCTCAGCAAAAAAAAAAAAAAAAAAAAAAAAAAAAAAAAAAAAAAAAAAAAAAAAAAAAAAAAATCTACATCATTTAAGCTTTTTCATTAGCTTCTAAACATTCCATCTTTTTTGGTTTTGTCGCAGACTCAATAGCATTATTATGAGCTTTTTTCCTTTGCCATATTTGTGTAACAGGAGTGGAGAATGATTCATTCACTTTGATGCTTTGAGTTATGGAAAGTAGATAGGACTACATGGCTGCCAGCCAGATCTGCTTTTCTTAAAGAGACAGCTCCTCATTCCTCTCAGCAGGCTTGATTGGGAGAATTAGCACCTCTTTGCAGGTAGAGTAAATGAAGGCTTGGAGATCAAATCACTTGCTTAAGGAAATCATAGTAGGATTATGTTATAACCCTGAAGTGACAGACACATTACTTCTGACCTCAGTTAATCTGGCAGTGTAGTATACACAGACTCCATCATTATTAGTTGCATTATCTTGAACAGGGTCTCCTGATATCGCCCCCTCCAATGCCCAAGAACCCAGGTCATCCAATGGAAAAGGAATTAGTCATACTTGCTTTCCTATTGCCAAGACTTTTAAGCTTTGTCACCTATGTTGTTGTGTACTGAAGATGCTGAAATACACGTTCATGGGAACTGAATTGTCCACGGAGAGCTTGTCACCTCAGGATGTTGAAGGCCAAAGCTCACTTCAGGTTCCACCTTTTCTACACAAGGCCTTCCCTTTTCCCCCAGTTATTACACTTGCTCTTTCTTGAAAATACCTGATTTCTTCATATTTACTGTGTATATACCTGTCATTGTCTTCTTGCAAGGTATCCCTCATATCCCTGTATAGTCTAGAACTGAACTGACTCAAGTCAGTCTAATTTCTTCTGAGGAGCGGGTACCTCAGAAGCGATCACCAGTGATCAAGGGTAAAATGTATTTCCACCATAGGAAGTGACAGCAGCTTAACAGTGTTGTTTATTGGAGAAAATAAATAGTGAGTGTTAATGGTATGCTGCAGATACATGCTGAGGAAAAATTCTGAGGACAGGTGTAAACAATTTCTGTTTGGAAAATCAAATATAGCTATAATGATATGTGAAGGAACAACAGATGTTTCTCAGACCAAGTACTATTCCCTTCTAATATGTTCCTTATTAAAAAGAAAAGTCACTTTTCACTGACCAGTAGAAACATAGCTCCGTTTGGGGCTTAATCAAAACAAAAGTAATTAAAGTATAACATAAAATGACATTTTATTGAAATATGTGTTTTGCTTGGATGCGTGGTTTGCTAGCAGATTGTATATGTCTTCATTGTTTAATTAGGACTTAATGTTAATGTCATTACATTGCTGCCTGGTGATGCTGTGGCTTCTGCTATTTATAAGCAAGTAATGAAGTAATTTGCCTCTGCAATTCATAATTTTCAGGCTAATTTTATCAATATCCTCATATTCATAGGTGTTTGAAATAAGTTGTCATTCTTAGAGAAATAGATATCATTGGGCCTCGTGATGTTTACATGGATTAGAAACTAGAAATTGTCTTTAAGAGAAAGCATAGTATATTCGGCAGAATCAGAAGAGGTTCAAATACTGCCTCCAACAAATCTGCAAGGTATCTCACTAAGACAATAAAATGAAGACTTGCAGATGTATTATCAGCAGTTTCTAATCTACGTGCTCCTCACACTCATGAAATAATAACTCAAAATCTTAACACTGAATTCAATTTAAGCCAAGAAATATTTATTCAGGGCATACTATATGTAAGGCACTATAGTAAATCTACTGTGAGATACAAAGATGAAAAAAGCACCATCCAATCGCTTGATTACCTTGCAACCTCATAAAAGCATATATTTAGGGAGCACTTTACAAATAAAAAAAAACCTCTCCTCACAACAAACCTCTTGAGTGGGTAGGATAAGTGTAAACCTTGTAAGTTCTTAGGACTCTTATTGCAACTCCTACTATCACTGATGAGTCAGGTTCCTCCCAAACAAGGCTATAGCCGCCCCCTCAATTCTAGGGGCTGGCTTTCTCAAATACAATCATTCTGACCCTTCAGTCTCATATGTTGTCTCCAGTCAACCACTCAGCATCTTAATTAGCTTTTACTTATAAGATACAGCAAGAAGAGAAGTCGTGAGCATTCCCCCAACACTGGGAGGGGACACATTCTTCCTTATACTACTTCAGTCGCTTGGGAGAATGGACTCAAACTTTGTAACAATTTCTGTATTACATACCCAACTCCACTTATGGTCATTTCTGAATTCGGTATGGCATGAATCAATTACCGGAGCTTTTCGTCAACTACCTTGAGTCTATACTGAATCAAACTGGTAGCTTCAAACTTCATTCTGAGCTATATTAGCTGATCTCAAAATCTGGCATGGATTCTGATTCCTACACCAGTGACTTACCATAATAGCCTTTTGACCCTCAAGGCCATAGCCATCTCCAATACCTAATAATAATAATGATGATGACCTAAAAGCAGGAAAGGGCACATGTTAAAAAATCTGTATATTCATATGCCACCTGTGGGCCAAGAATAGCAAGATCTGGAGGCCTCTCCCCTTCCTCAGGCTTATAGTATGTCTGCCTCACTCTAATATGGCGAGGCAGAAAAAAGCAAGAATCTTTTGTCTAATTATTGCCATTCCAATACAACCCATTTTCAGCTCTGCAGCCAATCAAAAGTCTGGCTCTTTAGATGACACTTAGATGACAGGAACCAGTTCCAGAATGTCTGGGAGCAAGACACTTCCACTGTACATCATCAGGTCGTTGGCCAGGCTCTTATTATGTAAGTATTAACTCTGGGACTAAATAAAGGTGAATATTGCTCCAATTTTTAAAAAGTAAAGAAAGTGGAATGTATCTATCATGGGCAAGTGAACTAGTACCATTTGATGGATATGGCCTAGCTTGAATGGCAGCATCCCACACTAATTGTCAAAGGCTTGATGTCACCTTAGAAGGTCTTCAGTAGAATACCTCAGGGAACTGTGCTTGGCCCTGTAGGGTTATTGAAAAATCTTTTTCATCAATGACTTTCATAAAGGCATAAATGACATGTTTATCAAATGTGAAATGTTGTGCAAATGTTGCAGAGTTGGAAGGGATGCCCAACATTTTAGATGACAGTAAGGAGCTGGAAAGAACTTGACAGGCTAAAACATTGAACTGAATAAGGTGAAATGTACTAGGAACTGCTGAGATTTTACTGAGATTGGGGGGAAAAACCTTCACAAATGCAAAACAAAAGAGACATTTTTTTATTTGAAAAAAATCTAAGAGTTTTTAGTAGACTACCAATTGGACATGAATTAAGAGTGATATATGACAGCCTCAAATACTGATGTGATTTTAGGCTGTTTTAAGAGAGACAGAAGGTCCAGGACTAGGGAAGTAGCCAGACAACTTCTGGCCTTTTGTTTCATTTCTGGATATCGCATTTTGGGAAAAGGATTAGCACAAAGTCAGAACCGTTGAACATGGAGTGTTGTTATTGGCAAATTTGTATAATAAATGGAATGAAACCAATCACACCTTATCAAGTAAAGGACCATTCTAAGAAAGAAATTTCCATTTTAAGTCATCAATACACTGACACTTCAGCTTTTGGGGGGGATATATATAAGTCAATATTTGAAAACAATTCCTTTAAGAAGGCACATCTTCCCCTTTCAGTCTTGAGTAGCCCCCGCCTCTTTCTCCAAAAGCATAAATAAACTGACTCAATCAGAATAATTCTGAATTAATCAAGTTGAAATCAGCCAAGTGTTACTGCATTACCACGCCACTTCTCACAACATAATGTTATGTCAGCACCATCGTTAAATGAGGATGCCATGTTGACTTCTAGCTTAATTTTAGGTTGAGACTTAAATGAAAATATTCTACTCGCATGACATCTAATTTTAATAACTCCATTGTATATACTTTTACAACTTTGGTTTTCTTTGTTAGAAGCCTTTTGTTTTTCGTTATTCCCACCTAACTTCTGCAAAAATATTAATGCTGTCTTTAGAAAGTGTTAATACAAAATTATTTTTGAAAATATCATGGATGGGACAACTAGATGGTGCAGTGGATAGAGCACTGTTGCTGCAGTTCAAATCCAAACTCAGACACTTAATACTCACTGGCTGTGTGACCCTGGTCAAATCACTTAACCCCATTTATCTCATCCCTCCAAATCTCATGAAATAGTTGGGCATCATGAAACTCTGAAGTGCTTTAAAAAGCTCTTTACACACTTAACTCACACACACAGCACCATATAATGAGCCTAAGCAGGGTATCAGTTCTCATGAGGACGATTAACATGGCATGGAAGAGAGTGAATTTATGCAGAAAGTGATAATAATTCTCATTCAAATTTTAATATTCCAAAATATCTGTAATTTCATCAACATGGGCAACCCCTTCATGCCTCAGCAAACAATCCCTCAGGAACAGCTCGTGACCCAAGTTTCCACAATAAGTAACAAAAATCAAGTATTACTGTCTTTTTCTGATGTGGCTTTGCCTCTGTGTTAGAAGTGCCCCTAGGTATTCACAGCCAACAGAATGGGGCTGGGCACTGATTTTGCCTCAACTAAGAACCCTAAGCCGGATTATAGCAATAAGCTACAAGTTAATATTCATTGTTTTTGGAAACCTTGATCTAGGAGAAGGCTGTGATTTAAAAAAAAAAAAAAGTTTATCTCTGTCTCTCTTCGATTTCCAAATGCATCAAACTTTACAGATCCCAGGCTGGTGAAAAATGTTTACCCTTAGAAATCAAGATTCTTAAAGTCTTAACCTTTGAACCATCAGCATTAACACGGCCACCCAAAAAATGTCTGGAAGGACAGAACATAGACAATTTATTTGAGTGTATTCTTTCTTCTTGGTACAGGAGAAGACCTGATGTTTGTGAACTGGCCGGGGACTTTTGTAATCAATATTCCAGTCTGAACCTTTCGCAGATGAGGAAAATCTGACTTGTTCAGTCATATGGTGGTAAAGTAAGATCTAGAGGGCAAGAATCTCACTGCAGGTAATGAACTGAACCAGCTACACTCAGCAAAAGAACTCTGGGAGATGACTATGAACCACTACATAGAATTCCCAATCCCTCTATTTTTGTCCGCCTGCATTTTTGATTTCCTTCACAGGCTAATTGTACACTATTTCAAAGTCCAACTCTTTTTGCACAACAAAATAACTGTTTGGACATGTATACTTATATTGTATTTAACTTATACTTTAACATATTTAACATATATTGGTCAACCTGTCATCTGGGGGAAGGGTGGGGGAAAGGAGGGGAAAAGTTGGAACAAAAGGTTTTGCCATTGTCAATGCTGAAAAATTACCCATGCATATATCTTGTAAATAAAAAGCTATTAAAAAAAAGAATTTCACTTCAGGTCAACAACTGGAGTCACATTGACACTTTTTGCTCTCTTTTATCTTTTGGGGAACAAAGACTCACTGTTTTGATTTTTTTAAATAATAATAATAGCTAACATTTATATATAGCTTAGAAAAACAACAGCAACAATGTGGTAGGTGCTGTATTCAATGCTCTACAAATGTCCTCTCATTTGAGAGCTGATGGACTCTGAGTGCAGACTGACACTTATTACAGATGAGGAAACTGAGACAAAGAGAAGTCATTTGTTCAGAGTCACACATCTTGCTAGTCTTCCTCAGTTCAGGTGCAGTATTCTGTCTACTTGCACCACCTAGCTGCTCCTGTTAATAAGATGCTAAGAGCAGTTAGTATCAGTTTTCTGTTGGAATAAATGAAAGTGATTGTAGAAATTGGGATCTAGTCTTGCCCAAGATTTAACACTTCGCGTTTTTCCATGTTGAACTTGCAGTGTTGTTGAATGTGCTTCTAAACAGTCCCATCGACAGGCCAAATGTTCTATTTTATCCCTCTTTACTTGTCTGGTAAGAATCAATGTAAAATCTAATGTGATCACTTTCTAGACTCTAAACTCATAAGGTGGCAGGGTCTGTGCCTTAGCTCTCGCCTCAGTGATCTGCATATTGTAGGCAGTGTTTTTGAAGTCTACTTGAATTTTTAATCCTGAAACATAAAAATAACCTTCTTTTGTTAATTTAGGTGGTCTGCTTCATAATTGAAAGGTGGCTCTCCCCCTCCTCAGCCTACCACCAGGCAGCAGAGATCCAAGCACACCAGGCCTCCTCTCCCCCAGTCCACTCCTTTGCAGAGATCCTACTGGAATCTTCCCTTCCCTTCCCTTCAACGTTCCCATATATGTCTCTTCTGTTCTCCCTTTTGGCTGAAATCTTATCCTCCCACCCCCATTTCCATTCCACTCTTACTCTGTACCACTGGGGATTACAGAGCTATAGCCATCAAGCTTCTGATTTTCAGGTCAGCTCCTCAGTGGTCCCTAGGTTTGGGACAGACATGATTGCTCACATGGATTCAGTAGGAAACTGCATTCCTTCCATTAAGATAGGAAATCACTAGACTTTATTATTTGTTGTGCCACTGCTCCCTAAGGACTTTACTTCTGGACTTCTCTTTTCACTCAGTAGTTGAATCTTCCTACATTTACTTGTCTCTGTCCCCCACACCTCAATCAGAATATGAGTTCTTTGAGAGCAGGGACTGCTTTGCTTTTATCTCCAGTAGTAAATATACAGTAAATGCTTAATAAGAAGTCATTCATTCAGAGTGCCCTGAGTCCAACTTTATGGATTTAATTAGGGGCAATTTCCAAAATACATCTGATGATTTCAGTTTGGCTGTTATTAAACTTCCTAGTCAGGTAACCAGCATTTGTCAAGCATTTGCCCAGTGCCAGGTATTATGCCAAGTTCTGGGTATACAAAAACAAGAACGTGGTCCTTGTCTTCAAAGAGTTCCAATCTCGAGAGACAACATATAACCAGTTATGTATATGCAAGATATATGCAGAGTGAATGGGAGATAACCCCATAGAGAGGCATCTACTGAAATGGGAGGAGAGAAGATACAGAAAAGGTCTCATACAGAAGGCAGGATTTGAACTGAATCCTGAATTAGCAAATGTGACTAGATGATATGATACTATATTTAGAGAACAGACAATTAACTGAAAAACCACTTAAAATAACTTTAACAAAGTTGCAGTATCTAAAATAATCCCACGTAACTCATTAGCATTTCTATGTATCACCAACAAAGCCCACCAGCAGGAGATAGAGAAGTTCTATTTTAAATGAGTGTATGCAATATAAAATATTTGAAAGTCTACTTGCCAAGACAAATCTAGAAACCATATGAACGAATTATAAAATGTTTTTCACACAAATAAAATAAAATTTAAGCAATTGGGGAAAATATCAATTACTTGTGGGTAGGTTGAACTTATATAAAAAAATGACAATTCTACTTAAATTAATTTACTTATTCAGTACCCTACTAGTCAAACTACCAAAAATTATTTTATAGAGCTAGAAAAAAAGTAATATAATTCATCTGGAAGAACAAAAGATCAAGGATATTAAAGGAATTAATGAATAAAAATGCAAAGAAAGGTGGCCTAACCATAACAGATCTAAAACTATATTATAAAGCAGCAATCACAGAACTATTTGGTACTGGCCAAGAAATAGAGTGGTGGATCAGTGGAATAGATTAGATAAATAAATAAATAAATAAATAAATAAATAAATAAATAAATAAATAAATAAATAATGAGTCGATGGCTATAGTGATCTACTGTTTGATAATCCCAAAGACTCTGTCTTCTGAAATAAAAACTTATTTGACAAAAACTGCTGAGAAAACTGGGAAATAGTGTGGCAAAAACTAGTCATAGACCAATATCTCGTCCCATCTACCAAGAAAAGGTTAAAATAGATACGTGATTTGGACAGAAAGTGTGACACCATTAGCAAGTTAGGAAAGCAAGGAATA
This sequence comes from Antechinus flavipes, assembly GCF_016432865.1. NCBI lineage: Eukaryota > Metazoa > Chordata > Mammalia > Dasyuromorphia > Dasyuridae > Antechinus > Antechinus flavipes. Next base: position 63,865,334 of record NC_067404.1, on the reverse strand, counting down.
ATTCACGTGTGAGAGCTATGGAGAGGGAAAGAATTTATGACTAAGAGGTAGAGTATTATGAAATGCAAAATGGATAATTTTGATTGTTAAATTTAAAAATTTTTGCACAAACAAAAACATAACCAAGATTAGAAGGAAAGCAAAAACATGGGAAACAAGTTTTTACAGCAAGTCTTTCTGATAAAGGCCTCGTTTCTCAAACATCTAGTAAAACTGAGTTAAATGTATAAAAATCCAAGTCATTCCCCAATTTATAATTGGCCAATTTATAAATGGCCAACAATATGAGCACTCAGTTTTCAGATGAAGAAATTCAAGTTATCTACAATCATGAAAAAATGCTCTAAATCACTATTGATGAGAGAACTGCAAATTAAAACAACTCTGAGGTACCATCTCATGCCTGTCCGATTGATTGATATGACAGAAAAGGAAAATGATAAATGTTGGAGATGTGGGAAAATTGGGACGGTAGTGCTTTGCTGATAGAGTTATGAACTGATCCAGCCATTCTGGAGAGCAATTTGAAATTATGCCCAAAGGGCAATCAGGCTGGATGTACCTTTTGATCTCCAGCAATACCTTTATTTGATCTTTATATCCTGAAGATATCAATGAAGATACAAAAGTATAGAAGCTCATTTATGGTGGCAAAGAATTGGAACTTGAGGGAATGGCCGTTAATTGGGGAATGACTGAACAAATCGTGACACAGGAATATAATGGAATGCTATTGTGCTATGTGAAATAATGAGCAGGCGGGTTTCAGAAAAACCTGGCAAGGCTTACATGAACTGATACTCGGTGAAATGAGCAGAAGCAGGGGAACATTCATCACTGTAACAGCAAGATTATGTGATGATCTATTATGATTGACTTAGCTCTTCTCAGTAATACGATGATCCGAGAAAATTCCACAAAACTCATGGTGGAAAATGCTTGGCCACATCCAGAGCAAGAACTGTGGTGTCTGAATGCAGATCAAAACGTACTAGTTTGTAGGATACAAGCCCAACAAAATAGTCAAAGTGCAGTTCATGCTGCAATCACCTGTGAATAGCTTTAGCAGCAATTTGCTCATATGCAGCTAAAGAATAATTAATCTGTACTGCAACATCTGCATAAGGACCTACACTAGTTTCACTTTTTGTTTGGTTTTTTTGTGGCTTTTCTCTTTTGTCATGTTTCTTTTACAACACAACTAAGGTGGAAATAGGTTTTACACGATTATGTCTGTATAATGTATATCAGATTGCTTCCTGGAGATTGGGAGGAGGAAGGGAGAAACAATTTGGAATTTAAAATCTTATAAAAATCTTACAAAGATTAATGTTGAAAACTCTTTACATGCAATTAGAAAAAAGTTGAAATACTATTTACAAACAGCAACAACAATACAACTCAAGTATGACCACTCCAGTTGCTGAAAACCCGTTATTGGCTTCCCACTACCTTTCTATCTTTGTCTGCTCGGTCATGTACTCTCTACTCTGGAGAAATTGGGCCACTGGACCATTTGCCTTTCCCTGAATACAACCTCTGTTGTCCCCTGCTCCATAAACTCTCGTTGCTTCCTTTTACCCCCAAGATCAAATATAAAATCCTCTTTGGCCTTCAGAGCCCTTCATGACTTAGTCCCCTTCTACATTTCCAGTGTTTTCCCACATCTATGTTTTCTGTCATTTAGTGAGACTGGTCTCCTTACTCTTTCTACTTCAGGCTGTCCCCCATTCCTGGAACTCGCTCCTTCTTCACATCTGCCTCTTGCCTTCCCTAGGAAAATCTCTGCTAAAGACTCGCATTCTGTCCTTGAGGAGTAGCGAATGGGTGTTTGTTTTGTCTTTCTTTGTATCCCCAAAGCTCTGCATGGTGGTGGCACATAGTAGGCACTTAATAAAAGTGTGTTGCCTTGATTTGCAGGTCTTCTAGGAACTATGGATGTTCACAAGAGGAAAGGCAAGGCAAGGCAAGGCAAGGCAGCCAGAGCTCAGATAGTTGAGTCTGTGCTCTTTGTGGGGAACAAGGACTTGGAGGGCCAGCTCATGGCTTATGTTTGTGTGACACCCAGTGTCAAGCATGATGCTCTGCACATAGTAAGTGATCAATTTTAATGTCATGTTGCTCAGTGAATACAAGCAAAAATGTTCTGCGTCAAAGGTTGCTTGTGGTGGTGGTGGTGTTTTTCCATTGGATTTAAAACCACTTATATGGAAGAATGGAATACTTCTCCTTTATCTGAATAGCCATCCAAACATGCCTCACTTTTCCTCTTGTTTATAACATTCATTTCCAGGGACATCACATCCTGGAAACTGAGATCCAGAACAACTTGTTTCAGGGTCATGATAATGCAAAAGAAGCCCTTCGCTCAGAGTGCCATGATTAGCCATGGCACTTTGAAAACAGCCCATTACTATAAGCAGTAATCATGAACCATTCGATCATGGTATGCACTTTTGTTAGTCTGCCTACTTCGTATATAATAAATATCTTTCCTAACCTCCTCGTCCCACCCCAGGCCAAAAAAATTACCTTGTATTTATTTACCTGTGTGCATATCCTCCCCCAAATAATCCCCTTGAGGGTAGGGGCTATCTTGCTTTCCTTGTTATGCCCTCAGTGTACAACACAATTCATTGTACATAATATCAAGTACCTGATGAATGGAATGGAATAGATCAAACAGGTTGCATATAAATCCTCCTAGTTATGTGTTATGTTGGTCCTATTTTAAAGAACTGTATTGGAACTCTGGTTCATCAATTCAAAATCCTCCACAACTTTGTCATCTTAGAGCCTCCTTTCTTCTTTCTGGAAATAGGTGTGTGTCTTCTGCTGAGGATTTTCATTTTTAAGACAGTAATTGTCTGAACTCCCTTCAACACATATGTCTTGAGTTTAACTTTGTAATTTCCAGTTGAACTTAAGCCTCCAATAGCCAAAAGTGTCCTGGGTCTATTAGGCTGATGGATTTCCCCGAATTCGTGTGTAATTCAGCAAGTCTATGAGCTCTCAGCACCCCTACTATTAAGACATTCAAGATTATAGACTAATTTTTCACTTCTCTCTTCCATGATTCTTCACATTTTATTGGGATCCCATGAGGTGAACCCTTTGAACTTCATTCTCTTTTCTTGGAACCTTTCTCAATAAGGGTATTATTTTTCCTTACTGGCTACTGTTCTATCTTGCTAGGGAAACTGAAGTGTTTTTCTTTTAGTGGCTAAAGTCTTCTCCTAGTGCAGGGTATTTCTCATACTTTCCATAGCCGTGGAAAGAGTTTGAAGGAGAGAGATGAGCTCTGTCGCTGCCAATGCTTTGGACTCAGGTGGCAGACAGACAACATATCAGAGAAGCCTTAACAGTATCAGAGTAGGTAACTGTCAAAATGTTTATCTTCATTCCACGCCAACAGACTGACATTAACAGGAAGCAGCTATGGCGTAAGGGAGAGAAACCTGGGATTGTGAATGCAGTAACTAACCCTAGTTCTTCCCCTTGTTAGCTGTATGACTTGGTGAATCAGTGTCCCTTTCTGGGTTTCAGTTTGTTTCATCTCTAAAATGAGGGAACTGGACTAGATGAAGTCTATAGGGATGTTTTTTGCTAAATACTTTGATGCTTCTTTTTTTTTTATTATAGCTTTTTATTTACAAGATATATGCATTGGTAATTTTTTCAGCATTGACAATTGCCAAACCTTTTGTTCCAATTTTCCCCTCCTTCCCTCCAACTTTTCCCCCAGATGGCAGGTTGACCAATACATGTTAAATATGTTAAAGTATATGTTAAATACAATATATGTATACATGTCCATAGTTATTTTGCTGTACAAAAATAGTGTACTATTCGCCCGTGAAGGAAATAAAAAATGCAGGCGGACAAAAATAGAGGGATTGGGAATTCTATGTAGTGGTTCCTAGTCATCTCCCAGAGTTCTTTTGCTGAGTATAGCTGGTTCAGTTCATTACTGCTCTATTGGAACTGATTTGGTTCATCTCATTGTTGAAGAGGGCCCCGTCCATCAGTATTGATTCTCATATAGTATTGTTGTTGAAGTATATAATGATCTCCTGGTTCTGCTCATTTCACTGAGCATCAGTTCATGTGAGTCTCTCCAAGCTTTTCTGAAATCATCCTGCTAGTCATTTCTTACAGAACAATAATATTCCATACTATTCATATGCCACAATTTATTCAGCCATTCTCCAATTGATGGGCATCCACTCAGTTTCCAGTTTCTGGCCATTACAAAGAGGGCTGCAACAAACATTCTTGCACATACAGGTCTCTTTCCCTTTTTTAAAATCTCTTTGGGATATAAGCCCAGTAGTAATACTGCTGGGTCAAAGGGTATGCACAGTTTGATAACTTTTTGGGCATAGTTCCAAATTTGATCCTTATTTTCAACTCCCTTCCTAAGTAACCAGCAGGTATTCCCATGACCTAAGTGCTATTAGCTGTATTTGCCTCCCATCTCATTGCTTTTGCCCCCTGCCTACAGTCTGCTTTTTGGTAACCCTGGGGTCATTGACAATTCAGCTCAAGTACAAGGTCCTATAATAAAAGGCCTTCCCTGCCCTCTAAAACATTTATTATTAGAAGCTCTCTGAAATGATTTTGTATTTACCTTGTATGTAGTTTGTATTTATGGACATGCTTCCTCCCAATAAGATATAAGTTCCTTGAGGACTGTTTAAGTATCTAGGACATTTGGTACAATTTGCCCGGCACATGATAGGTTCTTAATGAAATTTCACTGAATGGAATTGAATTTGGCAGCTCTTAATTCTGCATGGCTTAGTGAAAATAGAGTGGGTCAGTTTGTCTCCCGTGGGGCCCTTGTATGTATATTGGTAGGATCCTAGATAATAATCTTAGTGATTGAACACAACCTCTTCATTTTATATAGGAGAAAATAGACCCTTGACATTCTTATTGTCTGCACCTTAAGAGATGTAGCCTAGTCTATTTCTTACAAAGAAAGAAAGGGCTAGTATGTGTAGTACCATGTCTTTCTGTCGTCTGAGGATCCTCCTTACGTCCTGAGTCTTCTGCTTCATCTACTGAAGAGAACTTGAAAAACATTTAGTATAACCCCCTTGTTTTATGAAGAAAATGCAGCTCCAAGGAAGGAAGGTGACTCATCCTTCTAGGTCATGTTGCTCCTAAGTGTCACAGAGGGAATTCCAACTGAGATCTTCTGATTGTAAATCCATTATTTTTTCCTAACCGAGTCCATTTCACTCAGAGAACTCAGAGAGTTTTCTGGAGGCCGGTGAGCTCAATTCAACTGCTCAAATTCCTTTGGAAAGAGTTTAAAACTAAAAAGTGAGTTTTCCTCTTAGTAAATAGCCAGGTGAAGGGAATTAGTATGCTCTACCTGTGCTAAGCATATTAATGGAACAATTCATGTATAAAGATAGCTTGAAAACATGTGGCTTTCACGTGAAAGGAATATCATTTTTTAAGCATAAGCAGGAAGGATTTTTCAACGATGAGTCTTTTTCTCAGAGTAATGTTGCATACAAAGTGAAGATTGCCTCTTCTATTGGATTGTATAATGAAAAATCCATCAGTTTAATGGTTGACAAACTTTGACATTCAAATAAAAATGTTGCTGGTATTTTCATAAAGACCTGTAGGCAAAACGAGATTCTGTGACTTTAATTTATGCAACGGTAAATGTCTGCCAAAACAGTGTACAAATGACTGTGTAATGAGACAATAATAACCGAAGGAATCAAGGGAAAAAATACCAAGGCCCAAACTTCTCCATTTGGGCAGATTGTAGGCATACATTGACAAAATAATATAAGGTAAGAAAAAAATGCTCTTATGATCTCTCATTATAGAAGGTGATTTGATTTTTGAAAGAGATTCCTGTAAGCTGGAAAAAGGCATTTTCTGCAAACTTAACTATGTCACCTCAAACTTCTCCCTCCCCCTTTTCCTTTCCCTTCCTGAGCAAAGAAAGGACGAAACTTCATCTCGTTTCATTTGCTCTGTTGTGAGATGAGTCCAGAAGAGATCTTTGTAAATTGAGCCTTCTACCAGCAAAGCAAAACATTCCAAAGCTACAGTTTGTTTTAAAAAGGAGTGTGGGTGGGAAGAGGGGAGAGCTAGATTAGCTTCAGCTGGGCCTAACCTTAGATGCAGGCGAGGATAAAAAAAAAAAAAAAAAAAAAGATGGTCCCAGGGCTGAAGGTATTTTGCAGGGGCAGGATGAGTGCAGTTGCCCATGTGATATTTGCTAGCTTTGTGACCTTTAGTAACTTAACTCTCTCAGCTTAGGTTTCTTCTATCTGTAAAATGGGGATAACACATTTTGAGTACATTTCTTACAGGGCTGTTTGTGAGACTCCCAGGGAATCATATTACATATATGTATATATAAAGTATTTTGCAAACCTCATAGCGGTATTTTAATGTCACCTCTTAATATCATGTGAATTTTATTTGGAAAATATAGGGATATCACATCCCCCAGTATATCTTCTATCTAGGTGCCAACTGATGGCTGAGCTAGAATCCCTACCATCATGGACCCATTAAATTTAAATGCTTATCCAGTTTTTGCTTAAAGGAGGTCTATCTTGGGCTGCTGTTTATGTCACTTCTGGATAGATTTCAATGTTAGGAAATTTGCCTTGTATCAAGGCTGTCTCTACATTTGCCTCCTACCCCCTGCCCTAAATTCTGCTCTATGGAGCCAAGCAAAATCTGTCTGATCTCTTGGCTGTGATGGTCATTCAAATATGTGGACAGCATCTCTCTCCTAAATCTTTTCTTCAGGTCAAATATCCGTATTTTTTTAATGTTCTTCATATGATATGAGCTCAAAGACCATCTGCATTTTTTTGAGGTAGGGGAAGAGGTATTTCACATATTTGACCCATAATGAACATACTTTGAGGAAAGCTCCCATCATACTTGTTTTTTCTCTCTCCTTTCCAGCCACCTCTTCAACTTCCTTGCAACCCAGCCTCACCTGTTCCCTCAGGTTCTGGAACTGTAAACCATGATAAAATCAACTCTATCATGTTCCTGCCCCAGGGCTTAGTTTACCATCCCATTTGGACCAAAGTGCCCCTTCCTCCTTGGCCATCACTCCCTTATATGGGTTGGCTCTCCCTTGATGTCAAAGATCTGTCTTTACTTTTCTATTTCTGTTCTCATTGATAAACACAATGTTTAGCATGTTATAACCCTTTAATAACTGCTTTGTCTTTTACCCATTCATATTCACTTTGCAGGCCACTAAAACCCCTGTATTATTTTCTAATAAGTAATGGATATGAAAGTTTAGTGTAAATCATAAAAGGTGCGAAGGCTCCCATATTAGGAGCAGCCAGTTGGAAGACTTCCTCCTCTCTTTTGGAGGTCCTTCAAGAAACAATCCTGTTTTAATTTAAATAATCCAGTCCATATCCCTTTGGGGAGAATTAAGGAAGGGAAGAACTGGAAAGAGTGTAGCTATGTGCCTTAAAGCTCAGAGAGTCAGTAGAAATTGCTGGCATAAATGAGAAGCATGCTCTGCAGTGGCAGGATAACAGGGCAGGAAGAGAGAGGGTTTCAAGAAGGTAGAATCTGGCCATTTAACTATAAGCTTATAAATACAAAAAAACCTACGATCACACCCCTTTTCCCTTCCTCCTTTCCTCTTGCCTGTAAGCCTCAGTAAATGTGAGACATGTGTTGCGGAGACTTTGTGCTTTGTGTTCGGAAGACTTGATGTAGTCATTTTTTGGATGTAAAGAAAAAAAAAAGTCTCAGAGAATTGTCCCAAATGGGCCAGTTTAGTGAGCTGGTCCATTGAGAAAAAGAGAAAGAGTGCCATCTCCTGGATTAAAGTCAAACTGTGAGGAACAGCAATTTGGGCTGAGGCCCAGGAAGCAGATTTAGGTGAGGGGAAGGTCTCAAGTGTACATCAATGGAACAACTAAATGGTTGGAGAGCACAGCAGTGGTGATGGGAGGACTCATGGCAACCACCAGGAGTGTTATCTGACTTCTCCTAACATGTCAGAGAAATGGCTGTTTATTCTTTCAAGGCTCACCCTTCTACTTATCCATACCCACTCATCTTCTCCAGCAGATTCCATATACAGTCATCCCCTCCTTTTCCCTCAGATTTCAATGTCTTTCACCTATTTCCTCCTCTAATGCTTTCATACACACCCAGTTCCCCCTTTTAACAAACCTTCTGAAGACTTTGCTAACCCTTAAGCTATTTTCTTAGATCTCATTTCTCTTTCTTAGCCAAACTCATTGAAAAAACTATCTGCTCACTCTGCCTTCATTTCCTCTCCTCCCATTCGTTTCTCAACCCTTTGCAATGTGGTTTTCACCACCATTCAGCTGAGACGACTATCTTTGGATGTACCAATGATCTCTTAATTGTTAACTCTGATGGGCTTTTCTCAGTTTTCATTTGATACTTCTCTTCTTATTGACTACTCTTTCCTCTTTGATGTGCTTTTCCCCTCTGGGTTTTGGAGACTCTTCTCTCTCCTGGTTCACAGTCCAGCTGTCTGTCTACTTTTCAAGCCTCTTTCCTGCCTTATCATGTACGTAATACCCCCTCTATGTGGGTGGACCTCAAACTTCTATTCTAGGCCCTTTTTATTGTCTTCTTTTACACTCTTTCTCCCTTACATCATCAGCTCCCACGGAATCACCATAGCTGTACAGATGACTCTCAGTTGTATCTGTCCAGTTTCTCTCCCAAGCTTCAGTCTCACATTACCATATGCCCATCAGACACTTCTATTTAAAAATGAACTCATTTTTTATTCCCTTAAACTTTCCCCTTTTCCTCATGTCCCTACTCCTGCCCAAGGCTTTTCAGGCTGTGAAATTTATAACCTCAGCGTTATCCTGTATTCCTTAGTCTCCTTTACCTCATTTTTCTCATCACTTGTTTCACATGGTCATTTCTGCCTTGACAACAAACCAACCAACCTCTCACGTAGATTATTTCAACAACCTTCTAATTGGGCTACCTGCCTCAAGTTTTGAACCACTCCGGTCCATCCTACATGCTTCTGCCAAAGAGATCTTCTTTAAGAGAAGATCTAACTATGTGATTCCTCTCTTCAACCAAATCATGTGACTTCTTGTTGCCTCTAAAGCTGTATACCGACTGGCCCCAGCATCTTTCAGGCTTATTGTATAACATTTCCCTTCCTGTACTCTGATCTCCATCCATACTGGCTTTCATTCTATTGCTCACACAATGGCACTCTAGCTCCTAGAGCCCCCTTCATTCTTTACAGACCCCATATTTTGTAGTAAACTCTTCCTCATTCCCCCATTAGTCTCTTCCCTCTCTACCTTGTATTTAGATACTTTGAACATGTTCTTACTTATTAACTTTATATATATGGTACATTAATTTCCCATGCATTTGTTCTCTCTTCCATTAAACAGAAGCCCCTTATGCATGGTGATAATTTCATCCTTTGTATTTGTATCCTCAGCAGTTTAGCAACAAGTAAGCCCTTAACAAATACTTATTTGATTAATTGATGGAGTGGTTATTTTTAAGATTTCACGACTAAAAGAGATCCTGAAAAGTCATCTAATCCACTTCCATATTCCCATTTTTCAAAGAATAGATTTGGATCTAGAAGAAAAATAGAATCAAAATTTCCAGGTCAACTGAGTGGGACAAGGATTTAGGAAAGTGAGAAGTCCTCCACTGGGCGCTCAGTGTCAGAGAAGACACTCTGACACAAGAGTTACATTATTATAACACTTGAAGTAACCTTTATTTGTCACATGATGTTCACCACTATAGGAGAGGCCATGATGAGTGCCTGCTTGTAAGAGTAAAGAAAGAGGCAGTAAATGGAGGAAAGGAGCATGGACAGAAGAAATAGGAAGAGCTAATGAAAGATCCATTTTAAAAAATTCCTATTTGGGGGCTTACCCTGGTCTCAGAATTTCAGTCTGCCTGTGGCATAACATAAGTAGCCTAGTAAAAAGTTTTTTGTTTTTTTTAAAGATTTTATCTCCCAAAGGAAGAGGAACTCAAAGAATTTGCTTGGTGGTTATTTAGTGTAATAGTACATTCTTTTAGCTCAGTCAGAGGCTTAAAAAAAATTCCCATGAAACAGGATGGCATGGTAAGAGAATTTTAGTATTGCCATCACTTTGCCTGAGACAGCAGGTCAACATAATTACTTGAAGCCTTTTTCTTTTTAGCTGAGACTCTCAAAAGTTTAGCTCTGTTTAATGACAGAAGACTTTCTGCTTCAGTTTTATTGCCTCAGTTTACTTTCACTGAGACATCTAACTTCAGAACTGGTGCTATCTGGTTAGTTTCTATTTTGTCTGCCTGCAAATTCAAATTAAAACCCCTTACTACTTGCTGGTTCAATTACCTGATATAGATCTTCCTCTTCTACTATTGGTTCTGTGTGTAAATCTTTACTTTTACTTTTGCCTCTGTAAAGTTTCAACTGTACCCTTCCTTACTGATACAACTACTGAATAGGTAGGATTTTAAAAATGTTACTCATTGACTGCTGGTTTTTGTGTATCATGGGGCTGTGCTCTGAGAATGTAATAAACCAATTATTAAATTGTTTTTGTGTGTTGATAAGTGTGATTGAAAGCTGTACTTACCAGTGAATTTCTGAACATTTTTATATCAATATTAATTCCAGGTTACTATAGTTAGAACTCTCTTCCTCTCAGTTAAGAAGTGGTCATCACTAAGCTCAAAGTAACTGTTACTATCACTTGTAGGGTTAAACAGTTTTAACATTTTTTTGGAGGGGAGGCACAGTCTTTTAAAATTGTATTGATTCTCCTTGAGTTCACATAATATTAATTTCTTCATGTACCTCTTTTCAATATATTCTACTGTAACTTAGAAAAGCAATTAAGCAAGATCAAGCAGCACAGTAACCACATCTGGTAGCACATATACTGTTCTGTGTCCATAGCTTCCCATGTGTTTACTGAGAGAGGAGAAAGGTACATTTCATCATTTTATTAACACTTTTTAAAATGAGAAAGTCGTGTATGTCAAGGGTTGTGGCCTTTTATTGGGAAGTGATTGACATGTAAAGAGAAGAAAATGAATATCTTAGAGTAATAGGCTATAAAACATGAAATAATATTGCCATTCAACATTACAACTATGTATTCACTGAATTCAAAAGCAGTCAATTATTTGTATATAGTCAGAGCAGTTAAATGATTTAATGGACCTATTTCTCTCTCTCTCGGCATAATTTTTAATACTTTTAGAGCAGAGGTGTCAACTATTCTGGTTTCAAATGTAATTGTTAAGTATTTCACAAAATAAAAATGCAATCAAACTTGAATAATGTGAATATGTGAGCTTCTAAGTCAATCTGCCTCAAGGATTCTTATGTACTGGTGAGCGGCCTCCCTTTCTTTTTGAGTGACTTATCTGATTGAGAGAAGTCTTTCTTGATCTTCTGCTGAGTCTTTCAGGTATAGTTCATCTTCTGAGGATACCAGCCCTTTAGTGGGGCTTTGCTTGTTCAAGCCACTATTGTTCCTATTGAATCAGAGATCGGGAGCTGTGAGGGATCTTAGAATCATCTACTTTAACCCCATAGCAGGGTTGGTTTTTTGTTTATTAACTGACTCATTCAGAGAGGTGCTGTATTATAGTATCATTTTAATAGGAAAATTTGTTCCTTTATTTTGAAGGAGGCAAGTGGTGGAGTAGACTTAGTAGACCTGATCATTCAAGAATGCAAATATTATTTCCATTTTAAAAAAAGGTATTAAAAAAAAGTCCTCCTGAGGACTTGAGTTCAAATTTGGCCTCAGATATTCAATACTTCATAGTTGTGTGACTCTGGGCAAGTCACTTAACCCCAACTGCCTTAGCCAAAAAAAAAAAAAAAAAAAAAAAAAGGTATTAAGTGAGGCAATCATGTGAACCACATGACTTGGAAGTGTTTAGGTAGAAATCTAGATTTGGATCTTCCATACCAAAATGTTTACCTGCCCCTATAGTCCTTTAAAACAGTAGGCCCACACAACAGACTCCAGGAGACCTGAACTAGGTGAGAATATAATTGGATAACTTCTAACAAAATAAAGAAAAATACAATAGAACATAGATAATGTTATCATGTAGTGTTCTAAGTCAACAGAGTTCTAAGACTCCAGAGATCCTTTTGTATGATATACTGGCTCCGTTTCTATTTGACTTTGATGCCACTGTCTTAGAGCAATATAAATAATGAAGGAAAAAGGTAACAAAGGCAGATTGTATAGTAGAAGGAGCACTGGAGTTGAAATGAGAAGCCTCAAGTTCAATTTCTGACAGCCAGTTCCTTGATATTTGACCCTAATTTGGTAACTTTACTGCTCTGAGTCACTTTCCTCTTCTGGAAAATGGGAATAATAATATTTGTTAAGTCCTTTATGGAATTGCTAGGAGGGAAGTACCTTACGACCTCCAAAGGTCTATATAAAATTGAACTGCTAAACTACTGTAGCAGTAATAGTAACAATAAGACAGCTTTTAAGCATTTATGGGAGTGGAATCAAGAAGTGGTAGAGTAAAGGCAATGTTCCTTCCAATGTTAAAATAATGCTTCAAAATGAATTCCATGGCAGTGGAACCAACAAATGATTTTCTAGTCCAGGACAACAAGCAATGTCTCGCTGGAATAAGAATGGAGTGCAGAGCAGCATGGCACAGACTGTATCCCATCAAACCAGCAACAGGCTTTGGGGGTGGCTGTGGCAGCTGCATGGACTTTCAGAGATCTTGTCCACAGATGGTAAGTGGGTCAGACAGCTGGTTAGATTACAAGAGACCCTTTACTGGCAAGGGGTGAAGAACTCTGTTTCATTGCCCATATGTGATTCTGGGTCACAATCCCAGGACAAGGAGGAGCACTGGCAAATCAAAGTGTGTGGACCCAGGGGTACAGGTGCCTGGTCAAAGTTCCAGAGTGGAGAAGAGTGCTTGTGGTCAATCAGAGACCAGATGAATGTTGAAAACTATCTTTGCGTGTATGTGAAAAAACAAGATGCTATTTAAAAAACATTAAATGGGTAACAACAAAATCATAGATCAAGACACATGCCGTGAAAACAATGGCCACACCTTTCCTTTAGATAATACCACTTTTTGAAAACTTAAAACTTACAGGTCCCCTGTATTCGCTTTGAAAAGAGCAGCACAAAACCCCTGAAGCTTGGGATAGTGCTCCTCCACCCTGGGAACAGAGCTGAACTTGAAGATAAAAGTTCGAAATTAAAAAATAGGATAGAAAAATGAGCAAACACAACAAAAAAGAATGAGAGCATACAAAGTTACTATGGTAACAGAAGATCTAAACACAGTCAGAAGAGAAGAACAATGTCAAAATGGCTATATGCCAAGTCTCAAAGAAAAATATGAGTAGGTGTCAGACCCCCAAAATAATTCCTTTTAAAAAAGCTTAAAAAGGATTAAAAACATTAAATAATGGAAAATTAAGGGAGGAATGAGAGTGATATAAGAAAACAATGAAAAATGAGTGAAACAGATTGAAAAAGGAGACACAAAAATAATGAAGAAAATAACTTTAAAAATAGAATAGACTAAATAGTAAAAGAGGCAATCCACTGAAGAGAAGAACATAAAAAGCAGAATTGGCCACATGGAAAAAGATATACAAAAATTCACTAAAGAAAAAACTTGTTTAAAATTGACTAATTGGTAAAGGATGTATAAAAGCTCACTGAAGAAAGTAATTCCTTAAAAAGGAGATGTTGGTAACTGGAAGCTAATTATTTCATGAGGCATAAAGAAATAATGAAATGAAATCAAAAGAATGAAAAAATAGAAGAAAATGTGAAATAGTTTGTTGTAAAAACAACTGTCAGAGAGATAGCTTAAGAATAATTGGACTTACTGAGAGCTGTGATCAAAAAAAGAGCTTAGACATATTTCAAGAAATTATCAATGAAAACTGCCCTGATCTCCAAGAACCAGGGAGTAAAAAGAAATTGAAAGATTCTGCTGATCATTCCTTGAAAGAGATCCCAAAATGAAAAGTCCCAGAAATATAGCTGAATTCCAGAGCTCCTAGTTCAAGGAGGAAGTGTTGAAAGCAGCCAGAAAGAAACAATACAAATATCATGGTGCCACAATCAGGATCACACAAGAATTAGCAGCTTCTGCATTATAAAATTGATGTTTGATATTCCAGAGGGCAAAGGACTTAAAATGACTACCAAGAATCAACTATCCAACAAAACTGAGTATTACTTCAGGGGGATAATTGAACAAAATAAAACACTTTCAAGTATTCCTGATGAAAAGACCAAAGCTGAATAGAAAATTTGACTTTCAAATACAAGACTCAAGAGAAACATAAAAAGCTATTTATCCTTTGAGTCTGTGTCTTTTTCAACAACATGACTAACATGATATTTTGTTTTGCATGATCTAGTGGGGTTAGGTTGTAAGAGAAGGAGAGAGAAAATGTGGAACTTAATTTTTAAAAATTATTGTGAAAAATTGTTTTCCATGTAACTGAAGAAAATAAAATATTAAGAATAAAAACTTTAAAAAAAAGAAAATGCCCATCATATTTACTATGGAAACAATATAATTATATTTATGGAAACCGAATTTCACCAAATGTATGGTTCTTCCTAAAAATATGTTTAGCACTTCAAGGATTTGTATTGTTCTTTGGATACCATTTAATGTATGGATTCAGAACAGAATAGTGCCTTTTATGCCTCCAGTATTTTTTCTGTTCTATAGATGCAACTGGGCAATTGCTCAGAGATCTGTGGGCTGCTCTATCTGTTCTCCCTCTGAAGTAAAGGAAGGAACAGCTGTTGCCTACTGCCCTGTAAAGGCAACATGTGAATATTTAAATTTTGTTGCCTATGGAGAGGAAATATGGATAGATTGGGGCAGACATGACTTCACTATCAGGGAAACAATTCACATTTGCCCCAGTAATGATGGGTCCAGGATGCCATCGTATTTCACCAAGGATGGCAAATTGTTTGCCTCATTGATGGAGGTAATCCCACTATGGATGGCGTGAAACAGTAAAAAAAAATCCCATGGGTTAAAGTAGGCAGCGTAGGTTTGAAGCTTGACTTAACTATTTACTATTTGTGTGACCTTGCCTAAGACTGTGCCCCCTCTCTGGGGTCTCTGGACCTCAGTTTATTTTTTGGGCAAAATAAAAGGAATTGGATTTAGATTATCTGAAAGATCTCTTCCAGCTCCATACCTATGACCTTATCAATAGCAATAAGAAGTTGGAGTAAATAACCTTTCAAGGGTTCGACTAGTCTACAAAGCTTTTCCTTTGTCATTTGAATTCAAACATCAGTAGCTTTATGCAGAGTATGTTACATAGCAACATGGATGAAAAACATCCTCCACAGTGTATGTATATGAACTGGCAGAGGGACTGGCTGACATTTGCTAAAGCCAGTTTTCTCAGGAGGATTTGACATTTAATTCTGCTGAATGTCATCCTAAATGACTTGATAAGATGTGTCAGTAAGCATTATGAAAGCGCCTGTTCAGGAGCCGATGATGCCAATTTATTTGCAGAAAAATACTTCTCTACATTGATTCTAAGTAATGACAGGGCCTATTTAGGGTGAAAACTTCCTTTCACTCAGTGCAGGGACATATTGTCTTGACTATCATAGTGCTCTAAGCCTGGGATGGTCCTGTAAATCAATTCCTAAACAGAAAATAGGAGAAACGAGCTCATGATTCATATACCTTGTATAAAACCAAAGCTGATCTTAGAGCATTTTCACCCAACTCAATCCTCTGGTATATGCTGTGGAAGGCATTAATAATTAAGTCACTACTCCACTCCCGTTTGAAGGGTTTCTTTTTTAAAATTTTTAAACATGAACCTAAGAAATATCAAAAAGCACAAATATTTGCATATTCAGAAAAATATTGCATATGAAACTATGTAATGATATAGAGTTTTAAAAGTGTGTATTAGATTCAGCATGATATTACCAAACCTGCTCTGCTTATCTGTGCTCTTTTCTGAATTTGCTTTTGATCCCTTATGTGTATATTTTTTATTTCCTTGACTTTCTTTTTGTTTTATAGTCTTCTTTTTATTCATAAGTTGCTCTGTTTCTTCTCTAACTTTCAGATTTTCTTTTTTATTTGTTTTAGATTGGCTATTTATTTTTTGATCTTTAGAATTTCTAACAAAATTTGTTTTTGATGAGCTTTAATGTTAACAAACATGACCATTTCCATGTACAAAGGAAAGATAAAGGAGTGTATGTAAAACGGAATTTCTCTTATATAGTTTGTTTACAGGAAACATTCAGTTGAACACAAGACGGACAGCATTGTCTTGTTTTTTCTGTGTGTCCTTCTGAACTTTTTGTTTTGCTCTGTTCTTTATATCTTAAAGGATTTCAATGGCATTTTTTCCTTTCTTTAAAAAAAAAGTTTGCTGCACTATCATAATCCACTTATTTCTCAGTACAAAAGCCTTCTTTTGTAACAAATAAGTATGAAGTAACAAAACAAATTCCCATAGTACTTGTGACTGAAAATATAAATTTCATTTTGCATCAACAGTCCTTTACCTCTTTGTCAAGATACAGGAAGCATGTTTCATTTCATTCTCATAGAACTGTAACTGGTCATTACATCGATCATATATCTTGAGTTTTTCACAAGCTTTAGGCCATAGTAGGCATTGTATAAATTGTTGTCCTGGTTCTGCTCATCTTAGCCTAAATAAGTTCATGTGAGTTTTTCCTATGTTCTTTGAATCTATCCCTTTTATGATTTCTTTGTTATTGTTGATCTCATTTGGAGTTTTCTTAGCAAATATTGGAGTAGTTTGTCATTCTTTCTCCATCTCATTCTACAGATGAGGAATTGAGACAGAGAGGATTAAGTGACTTGCCCAGGGTCACACATGTAGTAAGTGTCTGAGGACAGATGTGAATTCAGGCCCTCCTGACTCTGGGACCTGTACCCGATCCAGTGGCACTGAGCTGCCGTTTGATTTCTTCTGTATGCATGTAAGTTGTGAAGCATGCTTATCCTACCTACCCCTTTCAAAATAAATCCCCAAATGGTAGCTATGTCTCCCCTCAGGATTCAAAGGGTACATGAGGGCTTTAAGTGTCTTTCTAAAGAGATCTACTCAAGCCCCCATTTCAGTGTGTTCTTTCCTACCCAAAATCGATTGCTAATGCCAGTGAATATGTCCTTAATTTTATCAGTGTCATGATCCTAGAGAGATGTTATGAATATTTCCATAGTGTTTACAACAGACCATCGTCAATGCTGAAGTCATTGACCATTTACCTCAGATTGAAGTCTGTCCTTCCTTAGCTGGAATTTCAACTAAATAAGAGGTTTTGAATGCCATTAGTCTTGTTTCATGTGGCAGAGCACCTGGTGCTGATTCTGTTCCAGTTGAGATTTACAAGGTGAGGGATCCGCTGCTCAGATAAAAGCTGACTGAAATTTTCTGAGTTAAATGGCAAATGGAGCTTTATCCCCCAGGAGTTCAAGGACATCTTGAATATTGTCCATCTCTATAAAGGTAAAGGGAATAGAGTGTTCTTTGACAGTTTCCGGGAGGGTTTGTCTCTTTTCTAGTCATTGCTAGCAAGATTCTATTAAGAATCTAATAAGATAGGCTGATCTTTAACCTGAAAGATGGTCATCTACCTGAGACCCATCTATGGCTTTTCAAAGTGCTGAGAAATATCTGATATGGTGTTTGCTGCCCTATAACTCCAGGAGAAATGCCAGAAGCAGAACAAAAGTCTGTACACAGTATTTGTAGATCTGACCAAGTCTTTTGATACTGTCACTTGTGAAGCACTGTGGAAAACTATGTCAAAACTTGGCTGTCTAGGGAAGTTCAGTATTTTAAGTCAATATCATGACAGTATGCTTCCCTAGATTCTGTATAATGGACCATGCTCTCGTGCTTTCTCCATTATCAGTGGAGTGAAACAAGGTTATTTGCTTGCTCTCATGCTTTTTAGCATGATATTTTCAGCCATGTTGCCAAACACCTTCTAATAAGGATGAACAGGGCATTAAGATCAGTTACTGCCCTGATGGCAAATTCTTCAACTATAAAAGACCATAAGCCAAAACTAAAGTGGAGGGAGTGCTGGTGCAGGATTTTTTGTTTGCAGATGATTGTGCACTCGATGCAGCCTCCTAAGCAGAGATGCGGCAAAGTATGGATCAATTCTTTGCTGCTTTTGCTAATTTTGGCCTAACACCAACAAGACACAGGTGCAGTCAGCACCACACCATCCATTTGTAGAACTAATTGATGGAGAAGTTTTGAATGCTATGGATAAGTTCACCTGCTTTCTTTTTCTGAAATATACACATCGATAAGGAGATTAACAGATGCATTGCCAGAACCAGCTCACTGTTTGGGAGTTTGCGAATGAAAGTGTGGGAGAGAAGACTGACTACCAAACTGAAGGTCTACAGAGCCTCTGTGCTGACCTTATTGTTGTATTCCTGTGAAAGATGGACAGTCTACTAGTGCCATGATAAGAAACTGAATTGTTTCCATCTGAATTGTTTTAGGAAGATTCTGAAGATCTCCTGGCAGGATGAAGCAGACACTGAGCTCCTTTCTTGAGCTAAACTACCATGTATTCCAACTCTACCGCAGAGAGCACAAATCTGTTGTTTGAATGCCAAATGTACACTTGTCAAAAAAATTGTTTTATGAAGAACTCACACAGGGTTAGTGCTTTCAAGGTGGTCAAAAATGGTGATTCAAGGGCACTCTTGAGAACTTTGGAATTGATTGTGTGACATGGAAGACACTGGCACGGGACCGCCGAGTAAGGTGTGCCTTTATCAGACAAATTGCTATGAGCAAAGCTGAACTGAATTAGCTCAGAAGATGCACAAAGTTAGAGAATTCACTCCAAATGCTCACAGAGAATATTTGTGTCCGACCTGTGGTAAGACATTCTGAGTCTGTATTGGTTTGATAAGCCACAGTCTGACACATTATAGATTGACTCTAACATGGTGATGTCATTTTGGTCCTCTATGAGAACATAAGACAACAACCAACTGTTAATTAGTGCCCCACTGTCAATTTAACCCATTACCATCAGTTACCTTTTACTTTTACTGAAAAGATATAGCAATAACAAAAGTATTAATTACCCAGAATCCTCCCAACCCCCCAAAATATCCTGGGACATGGATTCTCTTCTATCAGGTTTGTCCCTGGGAAGTAGTATCACAGGATTTCTGCTCCTTCAACCTTTTGAAATCCCACAAGGCCCTGAATTAAAGTGTATTAGACTGAAAAAAAACATAAACAAGAGATGCCTATTTTTGTACATAAATTTACTTATGAAGGCATATATACTCATGAGCTGGCCCAGTGGAAGGAAAAATACCTTCCTACAATCTCTCCAGAGTTCATCAAGTTGTCCTTACTCTTTATGGCCAGCAGGAAGGAGAACTGTTTTTTTTTTTCCTTTTGGGACTTTTATGTGCATTCTTTGTTTAATATCGGCAGTCAAGCAAAGGCTTTTCTTCACCATGAAGTAAATAAACAAGAAACAGAATACCAATGCATTCTCCAAAGTGGAGATCTAGGCTCCACACTACAGGCCATCACAAACTTCTCAAAGAAGTTTACCAATAACCATATTATTCAGTGTATATGCTTTCTAGATTGGGCCCTTGTTAGCCAGTTCCCCATCATACTTGTGGCTCAAAGCTGCCCTTCTTCCCAATTTCTGTATCTCTATATCACCACTATCATTCTACTCACTAAGATTCACTACTTGGTGTTACCCTTTACTTTTTGCTCATCTTATATATCCAATTAGTTGTTAAATCCATTTCTCACATCTGTCTCCTGTCTTACCTTTCACCTATACTATTTCCACAGGCTTCTAAATGGACTTCTTGCTTCAGCTCTACCAACACCAATCCATTCTTCACACATCTGCCAAAGTGATTTACTTGGCATACACATGAAATCATGTTGCTCCTCAACTTGATAAACTCCCGTGTATCCCTATCGCTTTATTTTGCTGATTTGTTTTATTTCCATTTTATTTGAGTTTTCAGTTCTAAATCATCTCCCCCAATTTAAAAGTTAAAAAAAATGAAACTCTAAGATAAAATGTAAACTCCTTTATTTGGCTTTTAAAGAGCTTCATAATGTGCTCTCAATCTATCTTTGCAAATTCATTTTATATCTTTCCTCTCTACAACCCAGCCAAACTGGCTTTTAGTTTCTTGTACACAAGACTCCATCTCTTATATCCTTGTCTCTTTATGGTCATTCTTCTAAGCCTGGACTGGCAATTCTTTCTTACTTCTTAAAGCACCACCTCAAGGTATGGATCCTCAAGGAGTCTGTGGATAGATTTCAAGGGATCCATGAACTTGCACAAGAAAAAAAATGCATCCTTATTTTCAAAAAGAATGACAGGGTAACTGAAAATAAAAAGATCTTTTATGTAGGAAAAAATACTAGCACTTTTGGGGATCAGGAAAGACCTTGTAGAATGTAATGTTTGAGTTGAGCTTTGAATGAAACTAAGAATTCTAATAGTGTTAAGGATGAGAGTATATTTCATGCACAGGAGAATCAACTACTAGTAGCTGTAAGGCAGATTTCTTCCTGTTGCTTCCAAGGAAGCCTAGAGAACTGCATCTACCAGACTCTCTTTATATCCTCTTGAAACTTTCTCCTCCTTTAAATGAGGAGGAAAGTCTAGATCACTGCTTCTCAACCCCCTTCCATTTTTTTACATTTCAATTGTATTTTTTCCAGATATATGTAAAGATAGTTTTCAATATTTATTTTTGTAAGATTTTGCATTCCAAAAATTTTTCCTCCTTCCCCTACTTCCCCTCTCTCCAGGGCAGCAAACAATCTAATACAGTTTTTTATGTACAATACCTTTAAGCATATTTCCTTATTTGTCCCATTGCACAAGAAAAATCAGAACAAAAGGAAAAAAACCATGAGAAAGAAAAAGCAAGCAAACATAAAAAGATGAAAATAGTATCCTTCAATCCACATTCAGTCTCCATAGTTCTCTCTCTGGATGCAGATGGAACTTTCCATCAGAAGTATTTTGAAATGGCATTTTATCACCTCATTGTTGAGAAGAGCGAAGTCCATCACAGTTGATCATCATGTAATCTTGCTGTTACTGTGTACAATGTTCCCTTGGTTCTGCTCACATCACTCAGCATCAGTTCATGTAAGTCTCCCCAGGCCTCTTTGAAATTATCCTGCTGGTCATTTTTTACAGAACAATAATATTCCATAACATTCATATACTATAACTTATTCAGCCATTCCCCAACTGATGGGAATCCACTCAATTTCCAATTCCTTGCCACCACAAAAAAAGGCTGCTACTTTCTTCTCCCATTCAGTATCTTCATTCTATCTGAGATCTTCCTCGCTAGCATTGTATGGGGAGCTGTTTTCTTGTGAAATGCTCCTTTTTTTCTATTTGCCATTAAACTTTCAATCCTGACATAGTGACTTCCACAAAGTAAATGTTCATTTGGTACATTATGGTAGATGGAAAGTATAGGATTTGAAGGCATTGTGCCTCACTTTGCTCCTTGCTGCCTGCACGACTTTGGCAAGTCACCTGTCTTGATCACAATTCTCTTATCTGTACAAAGCGGGAATTAGACCAAATGATATCTAATGGCTTATTAAATATATTTTGATCCATTCCTTCAGTGCGGCTAACTTCACATTTTGCTTGTATTAAATTGTTTATGTGTCAGTGGATCAGATTGGCACCATGTGGGCATTTGTTCAGGGGCCCATACTCGTGGCTTTATTGCTTCTACAGACAGATGTTCTATGCCAGTCCTACTCCCTGCATGAAGACAGTTGTGGCTTATTCTAGGCTGGTCTTAACAAGTGGGGAAGACTTTGAATGGAGCCTAGTAGACAGTCATCTGAGGGCTAGCTGATGAATGCATTGGCCTCACAACACATGAAGACCATTTTTGAAGGTATTGGAGGCATTGAGATATACATGGAGCCTGAGATAGGATCAAGGCATCTCATTCAGAAAAGGTTTCCTTTTTCAGACAATTTGGTGGTGGAATATGGGATAGAAATAGAATGATGATTATTGTAACTAGCATTTGCATAGAAGCTACTCTGTGTCAGATACTCTTTACAAATATTCTCATTTATCTCAAAGAACTTATATTCTAATAATAAAAAGTAATTTCAGAAATAATACAAGTACTTCAAGAACGATACAAAACATTTTCTAGAGGTAGAGAGAACTAGAGGCAATCAGCAGAGGCCTGAAATAGGAAGTGGCTCTTTCGAAAGCTGCTACGGATTCTGAGTAGCTCAGTGGAGAGTACACTGGGTTTGCATTCGAGAAGACTCATCTTCCCGAGTTCAAATCTGATCTCTGATAATTTAGAGCTGTGGGATCCTGGGCAAATCACTTGATGACCCTATTTGCCTCAGTTGCCATCTGTAAAATGAGGTGGAGAAGGAAATGGCAAACTATCCTAGTATCCTTGTCAAGAAAACCCCAAATGGAGTCATGAAAAGTCAGATATGACTTAATAGTACTGAACAATAGCAGAGATTCTGAGAAGAGGAGATATAGTGAAGTGGGATATGGACTTCTACTTACAGAGGGAGTAAGCCAATTTAACTTGATCATGGATCATGTAAATAGGAAGTGAGGAAGGGAAGGACCATTTATATGTCACCTACTATGTGCTAAGTTCTTTTGGAGATATTATTTCATTTGTTCCTCACAACTACTCTGTGAAGTAAGTGCTATAATTATCTCCATTTTTATAGTCGAGAAAACTAAAGCCCATATAAGGTTAAGTGTCTGAGGCCTGATTTGCTGTCAGGTCTTCCTGACCCATGCCCAGTGTTCAATCCACTATGCTACCAGCTGCTCTGCTGGAAAATGAGTATGATTGGTAGGATGTCTTGTCCTGCTAAACAGAAGTAGTAAAGAAGCTGATGCTAGGGAATGAGAAGTTTTAGGGCCATCCTGGGTACTTTTAAATTATACCAAGTGGACATATGCCCATTTCCAGGTCTCCTAGGACTCACTTTGCAAAAAAAATAAAATCTCAAACTAGATTACTCCAAAAGTCCCTTCCAAACCTTGAGTTTCTATAACACTGCTTATAGAGAAATGGCGAACATAATCTTCAAGTCAAGGAGTCAGACAATTATTATCCAAACCACCTTTTTTTTTTTTTTGCCAATTTAAACCTTTCAGTGAAACTATCTTCAAAACCTTTAAAAGGTTCATGTGATCTGCATAAGAGAGGTAGTGTGGATATTGGACAGAGAGTAAGGAAAACTAGTTTATTTTTCACATGGTATTGGCCACGTGAGCTAGGGATTTAATTTCTTAGTGTTCTAAGCAACTATCTAGACTACAAATGGTGGAAAAGGCACAGACCTACACTGGTAGAGGGAATTTCTTTTTTTAAAATAGCTTTTTATTTACAAGCTATATGCATGGGTAATTTTACAGCATTGACAATTGCCAAACCTTTTGTTCCAATTTTTCCCCTCCTTCCCCCCACCCCCTTCCCTAGATGGCAGGATGACCAATAGATGAGGGAATTTCTTCAGAGAAGGAATTGTATGAACAATTCATGTCCCTTTCCCTGTGATTAATATATTCATTTAGGTGTAAATGAAAATTGTCATTTTGTTAAAATGATATACTGATATCTAGTGATCAGGCAAGTACAGAGAGGAATATTTACTAGTCATATAATTTAAAAACACTTGGAACACTATGACTGCTTCTAGTTATTTTATTTGATTTGAATCTTGATTATTTTTTCCCTTGAGAAAATTCAATCCTTCCTCTGAATAAACAGGCAGCCTAAATGACTACCCAGGATCACTTCTGTACCCAGCATTTTTTCTTCTACTCCAAAAGTTACCTTGACTGTATAAAATTCTGGCACAAGAAATGAGAGAGAATAGAAATGAGTTACTTGGGTACAGTGGAAAATACGCTAATTTGGGAATTAGCAGGTCTTGGTTAGTAAATCAGCTTTGCAGCTTCCTACTTGGGTGATCATTGGTACATCTCTACTTTAGTAGAGAAGGAGAAGGGAATCAGCATTTATTAAGTGCTTACTACCCACCAGGAAGGGTACTTTACAAATGTATCCCTAAACCTCTTTGGTATGGGACTCTCTCTTCATTGGTCGAGATCTGTGCCCTGAACCTACATGAGGGGCTGGGTAGAGTTGGCAAGAGCAGGAGAAAGGAGAGTAGTAGATGCAAGCTTTTCCAGCTCTGGATTCTCATTATGTCTTCAGGAAAGAAGAAAGGTTATATAGTCTTTATTGGTGTTTCTGGCTTCTTTCTAGAGTGAAAATGGATGATTTATATGAATTTATTTTGTATCTTACAACTTTGCTTAAGTTGTGAATCGTTTCCAGTATTTTAGTTCATTCTTTTGGATTCTCTAAGTATACCATCTATCATCTACAAAGAGTGATAATTTGTTTTCCTTATTACCTACTCTAATTCCTATAGTTTATTTTTCTTCTCTTATTGTCAAATCTAACATTTCTAATACAATATTGAATAGTAATGGTGATAGTGGGCAACTTTGTTTCACCCCTGATCTTACTGGGCACAGTTCTAGTTTATCCCTATTCCATATGATGCTTGCTGATGGTTTTGGATAGATGCTACTGATCATTTTAAGGAAAACTCCCATTAATTTCTGTACTTAGAAAGAAAATGGATAAGGCAAATACCACTTCAGATTGCTGAAGAAAAAGATTCAGAGAAGACGTGAGGCAGGTGGTCTCCATCACGGCCCTATATTTAGATTCTTATGCTAAAGACTTCAGGCAGTTTTCCCTGGGTGGTGGTGGGGAAGATCCAGGATACTGTCTCTTTCTTGGTTGAAGTGAGTTACTTTTCTCTCAATGGGAGAGCTCCTTCACCTTATATTGTCTGGTATATATTTTCCTATGTGTATCTTCTCTGATTTCTGTTTTGCTATTGACTTGTATAGATGGGTTTCTTTGCAAATTGCTTTGTTTATTCAATGTAGAACTGGTGGGGAAAGGGTTAAACTTGGATATAAAGCTGGCAGAGAAAGCCTTTTTTGGAGAAAGGTGAGGAAAGAAGAGGCTAGAGATGTCTATTCTGCTTCCCTTCAAGCAGATGACTCTCTCCCTCCAGTGACATCCCCATGCTACATGTGGAAGATAATCCTTCCTATACAAATACTATATCATATGATCCTCTGATAACTCTGGGTGGTAGTTGCTATTATCCCCATTTTACAGATAAGGAAACTGAGGCAGACAGAAATTAAGTGACTCACCAAGGTTACGGTTAGTACCTGCTTGAAGTCATATTTCAACTTGGATCTTCCTGACTCCAGACTCGGTGCTCTGTCCACTGTGTCACCTTGCTGTCTTAGTGGCTCCCAGATATTAGAGATGTGGATAGTCCTTTTACTAGCATAAATTGAAACCCACTTGTACCTTTTTACCCTCAGTTCTTGTTCGTGAACTGTTGTAAATCCTTGCTAGAGGGAGAGCCTGCTTATTGAGCCTACATTAACTGTCCACATTACATATTATTCTATTGGCAGTCTCCAATTTTGATTCTTCTGAAAGCTTAAGTCAATATGGTATAGTGTAGTCAGGAGATCCTATGTGACTGTGCATGAGTCACTTCACTGCTCTGAGTCGTAGTTTTGAAGTCATCTTCCTCTTCTTACCACCAGAACTTGATCTCTGCCCCGTGACACTGGGCTCTGATTGGCGAACTTTTTTTCTTGCCTTGCCTGAAAGCAGGTCAACATGCTACTTCCTAGCACTGCTTAAACCATGATCCCAGTCTATACCTGTCTTTTGCCATTTTAAATTTAGCTTTCCCTTCTGTGTCATCATCTCTGATTAGAATGTAAGCCCCTTGAGGACAAGCATTGTCTTGCTTGCTCATATTTGTATAACCAGCCCATAGCATAGTGCTCTGCAAGTAGCAATCACTTTATAGATTCTAATTCAGTCTTTTTGTAAAATGGAAATGGAATTTGAAACATTTCACAGGGATATTGTGAATCTCAAATAAGATGAACTATGTAAAGTATTTACCAAGCTTTAAAGTGCTATAAAATGCCACCTATTATTATTATATTCCATGCTTCTTGACCAGAAAGCTCTGGGAGAATATTGGTGCTGAAAGAAAAGATGGACTTGTAAGCAGTGTTCTGTCCACTGTGTCACTGTGTCTTTCTCTCATACTCAGTGTCTTTCTAATTCTCGGTCCTGTTCATTTTCTGTTTCAAATGACTTGCGCACCTTGGTGTTATTAATTTTGAACTGTGTTTTCCAAAGGATTTCTTGATTTCCTTCCATATGGTCTCCTGCTCAGTGAAATGACCAGATGTTGAGATGGAAGTCGACTTTTTCACCTTTTTGTGACTTGGACCTCTTTGGCAGTGTCATAAAACTTCAGAATCATGTCTTTAAATACATAAAATGAAATATCCATGGTTACAAATGAAACCAGTTACATTGGAATATAGTTAGCAAAAATATTTAAAAAACAAATCCACATATTAATCATCATCATTGGAATAGCTAGCATTAAAGGGTGCTTTAAAGTTTACCAAGTACTTTACATGTTATCTCCATCATTACAAAATTCTGTGAGAAAAGTGCTATTTTATCTGTCCTTTACAAAGAAGCAAATGGAGGCTTAGAATTTAAGTGACTTGCTCAGAGTTGCACAGCTTCTAAGTGTGTGAGGCTGGATTTGAATTCAGCTCTCCCAGCAGGTTACAAACCATGTTTCTTAGGTTTTCATAGAATTTCTCTCCTTTTTCCTTTGCAGCAGATGTTGACGCCTAAGCTTCTGTTTGTTATCTTCATCATACTTTCTAATATCTGTTTTGTGGTCTGTTGTGACAAAAGTATTGATCCTCTACTGATCAGCTTCCTGGTGATGAGGCTTTACCCACTCGGGCTAGTTCTGGGAAAGCAAATACAGGACACCAACATAACTGTACGCTCAGCCTTTCTGATTTGGCAGAATCTGCCAGTGCTCCATTGACACAGTATTTGAGATTTCAGGGTCATCTCCATTCAATGACAAGGCATTTGACGAGGTGTAATTGTTACCAATCAGAAATGTTCAATTGTAAATAAGCATCTTTATTTTTGGTCCTAGGCAATCTCACTGATTCTTCAGATTAACAAGAAATGTGTAAATACCACTTTCACCAAAGAGGTTAACATTTACATAAGCTGACATGGTATATTTTTATAACATACACTAATTTCACCCAATGCATTCAGACAAGGTCTATTTTAATAAACTCAGAAATTACTGAGCTGTAAAATGAGTTGGTTGCATAAATGTTATGCAAGAAATTATTGAACTGTTAGAAATGAGGTTATCATACTGCCTGCAAAATTCCACAGACTGGTTGTTCTTTGTGTGATTAGTTTATTTGGCTATATTGTGACTCTCAGAGATTCTCTCACTTTTATGCTACTCTAAAGAAAACAAAAGGAGAAAATTTTGAATAGAATATTCTGAGTTGAAGATGTGGATAGCTGTTGCGACTTTTTCTCATGGAAACAAAAAGCCACCGAGATCTAAGAAAAATCACTTTTAAACCTTTGATAAATAAGAATCAAGTAGAGTAGAACAGATATTTGCATGCCCATTTATAAACACCCTTCACTGCTCTCTTATTCCAGTGCCTTCTAGTAGTGTGAAAGCAACCCTGGATTCCCCAAAGCTTTGTTGGAAGAAAGTAAGCTCTGTCAGATCTTTCAGAGCTTGAAGGGTTTTGAATACAGATTCAGCAACAGAATGAAATCTAAGCACTGGTTGAGCTCATTTGGAAAGGACCATACTGAGGTTGGCTGCAAAGTGAGAAATGTTTTAGCCACAGAAACTAATGAAGACCAGATGGTAGGCATAGAAGGACTGTGAGCCATCAGTACAAGTAGTACCCATATTGATAAGTCACAAAATGTCAAAGTATCATTGATGCATACAATTATTGAGATGCTTATGGACATGGAAGATTGTGAGGATTAGTGACTTCAGTGTCGGCCCTGTTCTCAGACTGAATGAATTTGGTTTTTTTACTAAGAAACTATGTGGATGATTTTGTCTTCATCCGCAGTTCCTCCTGGATTAATGACAATCTGGTTTATATCACTTTAATGGCCACTTATAAACTTTGAGGCTACCAAAAGTATTAAGCATGAAGAGTATTGTTAAAGGTAGTAGAGAACAGAAAGAGTCTCTGAGTGACTAACAAAACAACTGGGGCCTGAGAATCTCCCTGCTAAGTTCCATGTACCTTCCCAGAGGTTTTATTATAATCCTGTAAATTCACAGCATTAATATGTGAATATGAATGGAATTGTGTATTCTTAGACATTTGCGGTCTCTCCTTGGGTCTGTTCTCTTATCGTCTTAGCCTATGATGGTGTTCTATGAATCTGATGATCTCAGGCTATTCCTCTTTCTTAGTTCCATATTTCTCAGCATGTTAGAGCATACACTCAGCTTTTGTACCACATAGCTTCAAGGTAACCTAATCCACATACGTCTTTCTATTCCTTTCACGGTTTTTCCTCCAAGCTATATTGGTCCTCTATGACCCTTCAGTCCATCAGTTTCATTCTCAGTTCTACATTTCCTTTGGATTCCCATCATCCAGTTGGAAGATTTGCAGTAGGCACATGTGTGTAATCACCCCAAAGACTGCAATGGATCCCCAAAGTTCCTGTTATCGAATTAAGGAACATTTAGATAGGGCTGGCCAGAGAGAACTTGAGTTTTGGTGAGCAATAGGCGATTGCCTATTATGTTCATTATTAAGATCTGAGGAAACTAGTCATAGTCTCTTCTCCCACTTCAAACCATGACCATTGTAGGTGACAAATTTGAAGTGATTTGGCACAATAATAACTGATATTTACAAAAGCTTTATGGCTTACAAAGCATTTTCTTCCCAGTTACACTGTGGGGTAGGTAGTATGCTGGGGCAGGTGACAAAAAATACTTTCAATTTTGCTGCCTGGACACTCTCTCACCCTCCTTTGATGAAGGTCATATAAGTATGTGAGGCTGGATTTGAATTCAGCTCTCCCAGCAGGTTACAAACCATGTTTCTTAGGTTTTCATAGAATTTCTCTCCTTTTTCCTTTGCAGCAGATGTTGACGCCTAAGCTTCTGTTTGTTATCTTCATCATACTTTCTAATATCTGTTTTGTGGTCTGTTGTGACAAAAGTATTGATCCTCTACTGATCAGCTTCCTGGTGATGAGGCTTCTTGTAGGAAGTGAAATTTTTGTTGTCATTCTAGAGGAGGAAGTAAAGACTCGGAAATGCCAAGTGACTTAGCCTAAGACTCTAATTTGAAAATGGCAGAACTGTAACTCATAATCAGGTATTATTCTAGGATCAGTGCTAGTGCTCTCTCTCCATTATATATCAGTAAGCAGACTTGCTTCTGGACCTAAATTTTCATAAGCACCAAATATCTTTTCCAGATATGGCGTGGCTGCTGCCACAAGTCTCTCCCTAGTCGATTCCCTTCTCCACTTAGTTATCACTGATTTTCCTAAAGTGTAGTTCAGACTGTGTTGTCTCCCTACTCAGCAAATTCCAGTGGTGCTCCCTATTATCCTCTGTTGGGAATTCAAAGCCTCTCATGACTTGTTCTTCCCCCTTTCCATATATATAGAGAGAGAGAGGAAGAGGGAGAAGAAGAGGGGAGGAAGAGGGAGGGAGCGTGCTTGTTTGTACATAGCTAACTGCATGTTGCTTCAAGAGCAGGGACTATCTTTTACTTTGTGTGTTCCCAGGTTTGATACAGTGCCTAGTGCATGGTAAGTGCTTGATAAATGTTTGATTACTGACTGTCAAGAATTGAGCCCTTTATGAAGGAAGAAGCAATTTTAAAAGCACATAATAATAATTTTTTCTTTTATGTTTTTTAATTTTCCATTACAACCTTGATTGTGTGGTAGGAAAGGGGAAAGTTCAGAAGCATGTAGTAGTTGTGTGATTCTTACTCTAAGAATGGAGCAGGCAAGGCCTCAGTTCCAGTCTCAAGACAGGTGGGAAGCCTGCCATGGAATATCCTTGTGTTCTGATGGGGTTGGGTGGGACGATATATATGTCCACCTTTGAACTTCATCATCATTTGGGTTCATGGAGTCTACTTAGACAAAATGCCTGGAAGTGATTCAGTTATGTCTTGATGGTCTCCAAAGAAGCGGGGGAAAGTGAGAAATAAAATAGTGAAGGAAAGGTAGAGGGAGATGAGGAAAATTTATGTCACATAATTGAGGTGTGCAAGTAGAAAGTTGGGAAGTAGGAGGAAAGGGTGGGAGGGAATAGCTAATGCTTAAAAAGTTATTCTTACTGGTCAGAGAGGGAAGAATGCATATACACAGATACAGAAATAGAATTCACTCAGGGAAGGAAGAGAGTGGGGAATAAAATGGAGATTAGATTTTATAGGAAGGACTAATCTTAAAATAAACACTAAGGTCATATAAAAAGACTTCAAACAGTTTTCTTTGTGATGGCAAAGAACTGGAAGCTGAGGGGGATGGTTGAATAAATTGTGGTTTGTGAATGTGATGGAATATTCGTGTGCTAAAAGACAAGATGGTTTCAGAGAAACAAGAGAAGACTTGTATGAACCAAGAGAACAATTTATACTATAGGAAAAATAGTGTAAAGAGAAACAACTTTGTCAGATTTAAGAATTCTGATCATCACACTGACATGATTTCAGAGGCCTTATGATGAAATATGTCACATATCGCGTGATAGTGAGGCCGAGGACTCAGTGCATGTTTTTCTACGTGGTCAGCGTGGGAATTTGTCCTGCTTGATTAGGCAGATTTGTAAGAGAAGTTTTGTTTTTCTTTCAGTGGAGTTTGAAGGGAGAGAAGACAGATTTTCATTGAGTGAAAAAACAATTTAATTTGAAAATAAGCATGGTTTAACATTAGGAAGGTGATAGTCCTGCTGCAGGTCAGACCATTACTGTCATTTTGTGTTAAATGTTGCATGCCATATTTGGGAAGACCAGTGATAAGCTAGAGAGTAGCCAAAGTAAAAGTTACTCTAGTAAAAGACCTGAAGCTGATGCCATATAAGGGTTAGTTAATCTGTGTAAAAGAAAACTCTAGGGAGATGTGTGTTTTGAGTATTGTAGAGCTTCCTGGAGAAAGAGTTCAAATAAGGGTGCTTTAAAAGCAGGGGCAGATTTAATTTTGAGGTTAAGAAAAACTTGCCAGTAATTAAACTGGCCACAGACCCACTGGGTTACCCTTGGGGACTTGTGGGATTCCCTTTCCTGGAAGTCTTCATGTCAAGGCTAGAAGACCACTTGCTGTCTCTATTGGAAGACAGGAATTATGTTCAGAAATGTACCAGATGACATCAGAGCTCACCTACAATTTGGAGCTTCTGTGTCTGTGTGCCAAATAGATACAATCATATTTCAAAGTGCCCACTAGTTTGAATTGTGAGTATTCAGTTTGTTGGAGCAGGTGCTAGTGAGATAAGAGTATTTGATTGGAACAATGGAAGGGATAGATGTCTATACATTCCATTTCCCTTTTGCTTAGTTTCTTATTGCTGTATAACTAGAGGGGAGGAGATCACTATTTTTAGTAAATGGGTATGAGACTCTCAAAAATTAATGAAACATACTAGGTATAGTAAGATAATTCTCCTCCAAAACTCAATGTAGGGGAAAATATTATGGGAAAGAATGAGACAACTATCAAAAAATGAAACAGGGATATTTGGGGCATGTGTTACAATAATTTTTCTATCTTTTAGAGGTCCAAGGTGTTTTTTTTTTCATTTTCCTCCCGGAACCATCTTTCCCTCATTTAAACACAGACCACGGATTGTACTGTAAACGGGCCAATCTTGTAGCATCCTTCCCTTTCCTCCCAAGGGCAGGTTGCTTTCTCAGCAACACAACTGAAACTACTTCCCCTGGCCTGGTATTTGTGTCGGCAGCAAAATTGAAAGTATTTTTTGTCACCTGCCCCTGCTGTCAGCAGAAAAAAATAGAAAGTAGAAGAACATAATTTCAGCACTAACACAAGTATCAGAATGATTTACCTGTCTGTTCTGCTTTACTTTCATCTAAGCTTTCAGGGTTTCATTCATCAATATTGTATTTACACACGCATATCTCATTTTTACGCAGTTTCTCTCCTCACTGCCAGATGGCTGTGTTGTCTGCTGCAGTGTTCATCAAAGGAGGGTGAGAGAGTGTCCAGGCTGCCAATGGGCATCTGGGTGGGGTTCAGCCAACTACCTAGTCTAATGGGAAGCTGCTATGAATAATGAAGAAGACGTGTGCAAACTGGTTCTTTTTTTGAAGAAATGGTGTGCCATCTCCAAGGAAATGAACAACTTTCCCCAGAAAGAAACGGCCATCACAGTAGAGGATCATGAAAATGAGAAACGGAAAAACTGAGGAGGTCATAGCCCAGTTGCTAATGATGTTTTTCCCAGCCAGCTCATTTTCTAGTGTTCTGTGTGGCCCCTTTGAAATGACCCAGACAGAGTGGCTATTGCTTTCAGTGAGAGGCAATTTCAGTCTAATGGATCTCACCATTGGGACATTTTCCCTAATATCCAACCTAAACGTATCTTTCTTTAGGAGACATACCAGGTTCAAGTGAGGGAGTCAATTCATATTAGCATCATGAAATCAAACAAATAATAATAAAAGCAATGAATTTGCTTTTTTTCAAGAAAAACTCACATGAGACAGTGACCCTCCAAATAAGTATAATGGTGCTCTGGATCTCAATTTTCTCATCTGT
Organism: Antechinus flavipes; assembly: GCF_016432865.1. NCBI lineage: Eukaryota > Metazoa > Chordata > Mammalia > Dasyuromorphia > Dasyuridae > Antechinus > Antechinus flavipes. Next base: position 63,832,436 of record NC_067404.1, on the reverse strand, counting down.
AAAATGTGAGAGTTGAACTAGATGATATGGCTTAAAACTATTTCATTGTTGTTCTTTTTTTTCTTCACTATCATTTCCGGGTGATTTGTCCCTTCTCCACTGCCCTTCTTATATAGAATCGTCCCTTATAACAAAGGAGTGCAGGTGATTGAACCAAATGTAAATTTCTGACAGTGCATACCTCATTCTCTACCTGCAGTTTATCACCTCTCTATCAAGGTACAGAACAAACACATTACTGCTTCTCACTGGAACCTCATTCATTCTCTGGTGTGCTGAGCGTCTCTTTCTTTGACCTCCAGAATATCATCAATTTGAAGGTTATGGATTCCTGACCAAGTCTACTTAAGCAGGAAAGTTTGAAGAAGTACCTTGAAAACTGAAGAGGTAATGGGATGTAGTTGGAGTTGGAGTGAAATTCTGGTTTTGCTCCTTACTATCTGTGAGTTTGGACAGATCACTATCCTAATGTGAGCCTCTGTTTCCTCACCTGTAAAATGTGGGTTTTGGAATACGTGATCTTAAAGCTCTGTGCCATCTCTAGAGCTTTGTATGAAGAGTCTAGAAAGATATTACCAGGTAGGTGATGATGGGGACCACTCCTACCATGATGGTAGTGGGAAGGTAGAGTTCTGGGGGAAGGGTTGGTTATAGAAATTAGAGATAGGATCAGTTAGGCCTGGTATGTTACTGAGGTTTGAGTGGCTCAGAGAGGTGTTGGCAAGGGAAGAGTTAAAAGAGTCGTGGGGGGTGGTTCAAACAAGGAACATCAGGTGGAATGCATTGTGGAAGAGAGAAGCAGCAGGAGCTTGAAGTGACAAACTTGTATTTGAGGTACCTTTGGAATATTCAGGTAGAGATGCCTTATAAGCGGTTGCAGAAGTAACCTAGAGTTCAGATGAAAGAACAGGCCCACAGGTGGTAGTTAAAGCCTTGAGAGTAATGAACATTTGCCAAGGGAGCAATTGAAAAGAAAAGGCAAAGGAGCAGATCTTGCCAAACATCTACCTTAAGGGGCTGGAGAAAATGAAGGGTCAGTGTTTCAATAATAAATATTCAATAATAATTCATGACATATAGACTTAATGCTTTTATCCCAAGCCATGGTTTATTGGTCTTTTTCTTTTTATTAAAAACAATCAAAATGGAGTTTATTGATTCAGTAGCAAGTGTGCCACATGCAAAATATTATCCCAGGGCCTAGAGGAGCCATGAATGATTATGCCCTTAATATGTGCAAAGAACTAGGTATTCAAGCCAGATAGTCTCTACTTTCAAGGAGCTCATGGTAATTGACATCCCACTTGAGACAGACAAGATATAGGGGAGGCTTCAGCAGCAGATCGGATGGGATTAACACTAAAGCGGATGCTAATTCATTTTCTTTCAGGATGTTTCCATTGATAGAACCATATCCATTTCTGAGGTTGGACCCCCTTTCTAATGTTGAACCCTCTCCAGTCTGACTTCCGTCCTCGTTACCTAACTGAAAAGCTTCTCTCCAAAGTTACAACTGTTCTTTTAATTGCCAAACCTAAAGACCTTCTCCTGATCCCTAGACTCTCTTACCTCCATACAGTCTTTGACATTGTCACTCATTCTCTTCTTCTGTTGTTCTCTCAACACAGAATTTTGGAGACACAGTTGTTTCCTGCTTCTCCTACCTATCTTACTATTTCTCTTGAACTTTTTTGAGGTCTTGTCCACTAGCTATGAGTAGCCACCTGGACTCTTTCCTGGGCCTTCTTTTCTTTTGCCCATATGTTACCTTGCCTGCTGAGTTATTGGTAACTGTGGCTTTAATGATCACCTTTGCACAAACCCTGAGTGCATCACTTAACCCCTTTGCCTTAGTTTCTTCATCTATAAAATGAGCTGGAGAAAGAAATAACCAAGAACTCCTTTTTATGCAAATAAAAATGTTACTCTCAGTTCTATTTATCCAGCTCTAACCTTCCTCCTGACTTCCTTCCTTGTTTCACCATCCAGAGAAATCTCAAATGCAACAAATTGTCTAAAACATTTTAGACAAAATGTCTAAAGCATTTCTGGTTAAATTGCTATAACAATGGCAGCATATGTGAAGACTGTCTAACCAAAGGACGCATGGGAAAAAATGCCATCTACCTCCCAAGAGAACTGATGAGCTCCAAGTGCAGATTCAAGCATCATTTTCTCACTTTATTTTTATTTTTTTTTCCTTTTTTGTCCTGTGGCTAATGTGGAAATAAGTTTTATATGTCTTTACATGTAATAATACTTGTTAGATGTCCTCCCCTTCTTCAATGCTGTCCTATTCCTATTATTATTTCTAGACATTTGGAGTTAAGTGGCTTGCTAGGGCTCACACAGCTTGTAAATGTCTGAGCCTGGATTTGAACCCAGGTTCTCCTGACCGCAGCACCACCTAGCTCCCTTTCTTTATTATTGTTGAGGGCAGCACCCACGCTTGCAAACTTGCTATCATCCTTAACTCCTCACTTGTACATCAGTGAGATCTGCTGTCATGTCTTAATTTTTGCCTTGGTAGCATCTGTCTCATGTCTCTACCTCCCTTCTGATGCTGTCACCACCTTGGTGCAGGCCCCCATACCCCACTGCAAGGCTGTTATAATAACCTTTGGGTTGACCTCTGGGAATCAAATCTCCCTTCACTCTGATCTGCCTTACATCCAGCTGCCAAAGTGTCACCTGCCCTGCTCGGTAAACACTGGTGGCTCCCTGTTACCTCCAGGATCAAATAGAAAGTCCTTGGTTTAGTATATATAGCCATTCACAGCCTGGATGCTTCCTATCTTTCTAGTCTTATGCTTTCATCCCTTCCACGCTCTGTGATTCATTGACACTTTTTTTTTTCACTGCTCAATCTCCTTACTCTCTCTGCCTTTTTCCTGGCTATCTCCCATGTGTGAAATGCTCTCTCTCCTAACCACTACCTTCTAGATTCAACTGAAACCTCCCTTTTCTGTGAAGGACTTTGTCATCCCCCCAGCCTTCACCACTGCCATGCCTTCCTTCTAAGACAATGTTCCATTTACACCCTAGATATCTTCTCTGCCTGCTGTCTTCTCCATTAGAATAGAAGCAGGACAGGATCATATTTTTAACCTTTCTTTGAAACCATGGCTCAGCACAGTGCCAGGCTTAGGAAGACCTTAATGAATTGCTTGTTGACTAACAGAGTGATATGACAATATCATGAGCATGGAGAGCAAGACTTTTTTTTTTTTAATTCTGGACCCCTCGGAGCTTTGGCTGCTAAAGCAAGTAGAGGCTTTAGCACTTGCAGAGGAAGTTGCCAGGCCATCTCGGGGTTTTCTGTTGTAGGGCTGTTGCACTTTATCTTGGGCTGGCTCTACTACAGTCTAAAGAGAAGTGGTAGTTGAAGTGGTACCAGCATTTGGAGCATTTTAACATATCCTGTCTCTTGTCCATCCCTCAGGATACCTAGCTACTTCAGCTGGGTTAATTTGCTTTGTAGACAATTGGGTGGAGCAGTGGTTAGAACACAGGACTTGGAAGCAGAAAGACCTGAATTCAAATTCATCTTCATTACCTAGTTGCATGACTTTGGGCAAGTTACTTAATCTCTGCTCAGTTTTCTCAACTCTAAAATGGGATCTTCGTAACACCAACCTCCCAGGGTTTTCCAAGTATCTAATGAGATAATATTTTATGAAAAGCCATTAGCACAGTGCCTGGCACATAGTAGACAGTACATACCATTATTAATGCTATTATTATGGTGGTAATGTAGTGAAAATAATATTGAACTTGGAGATAGAAGATGTTCTTTCAAGCCCCAGACTTGCCCCATCCTCACTCAGTGACTTTTGGCCTGTCATCCTCCCTGAGGCTGCATCACTTCATCTATAAAATGAGGATAATAAAAACCCATGTAGTTCAGTTGAAAAAGGGTTAGGATTAGAACTGGAAGCTCTGAGTTTGGTCAGTTTGTCAAAAAAAAGCATTTATTAAGCACCTACTATATGCTTTATAACTCCACAGCACTGTGGAAGATATAGTAAAAAGGCAAAAGACAGTTCCTGGTGTGAAGGATGAAGGAGCTCACATTCTAATGAGGGAAGCAAATTGCAAACCACTCAGCACAAATAAGCTGTAGAGGAGTTAAACTGGGGAGCATCTCAGAGGGAAGGCAATAGGATTAAGATGGATTGGGAATGGTTTTCTGAAGAAAGTCTGGCTTTACTTGAGATTTAAAAGAAGCCAGAAGGTGGTGAAAGGAAGAAGAGAGTTCCAGCCTTAAGAGATAAGCAGTGAAAATGCCTGTGATGGAGTGTCTGTCCCAGAGTTCATGCTGAGGAGAAAGGTACACTGGAAAAAAACAGAAAATGGGCCCAATTACGAAGGACCTAAAAAACAAATAGAGGATTTTATATTTAATCAGATCTTTGTATTCTCATTTACTTCCTGTGTGACTAAGTTTTAGTCCCTTAACTTCCCTGATTCTCAATTTCCTCCTCTCTAAGATGAGGACAGTTGGACTAGATAGCTCTGAAGAACCTTTTTCAACTCAAAATCAGTAACTCTCTGGTCCTCATGGGGTTGTTCTGGGAAAGCATTTCTGTGTAAAGTGCTATAGCAATGACAGTATTTGTAAAGACTGTCTAATTCCAAAAGACCCATGGGAAAAATGCCATCTTCCTCCCGAGAGAACTGATGAGCTCCAAGTGAAGATTCAAGTATCATTTTCTCACTTTTTTTTTTTTTGCTTTTTTGTACTGTGACTAATATGGAAATATGTTTTATATGGCTTTACATGTAATAATATCATATCCCTTGTCTTAGGGTGGGGAAGGAGCAGGAAAGAGGAAGAGAATTTGGAATTCAGATTTTTTTTTCTTGTTTAATGTTTTTTTTTAATTTCACCATTTATTCTTTTTTTTAATTTTTATTTAATAATTACTTTATATTGACAGAATCCATGCCAGGATAATTTTTTTTACAACCTTATCCCTTGCACTCATTTCTGTTCCGATTTTTTTCCCCTCCCTCCCTCCACCCCCCTCCCCTAGATGGCAAGCAGTCCTTTATATGTTGGATATGTTGCAGTATATCCTAGATACAATATATGTTTGCAGAACCGAACAGTTCTCTTGTTGCATAGGGAGAATTGTATTCAGAAGGTATAAATAACCCGGGAAGAAAAACAAAAATGCAGATAGTTCACATTCGTTTCCCAGTGTTCTTTCTTTGGGTGTAGCTGCTTCTGTCTGTCATTTATCAATTGAAACTCAGTTAGGTCTCTTTGTCAAAGAAATCCACTTCCATCAAAATATGTCCTCATACAATATCGTTGTCGAAGTGTAAAGTGATCTCCTGGTTCTGCTCATTTCACTCAGCATCAGTTTATGTAAGTCTCACCAGTCCTCTCTGTATTCACCCTGCTGTTCATTTCTTACAGAACAATAATATTCCATAACATTCATATACCACAATTTACCCAGCCAATCTCCAATTGATGGGCATCCGGAATTCAGATTTTTTTTAAAAAAATGAATGTTAAATAAGTTTTTTACTGGTAATTGGGAAATATTTAACAAAATGAATAAAAACCATATTTTTAAAAAGACTCTCTCTCTGCCCTCCTGGAGATGATACAAAGGCAACAGGCAAAGTCTAAGGACATCTTTCTTTCTTTTTTTATATTATTATAGCTTTTTATTTACAAGATATACGCATGGGTAATTTTTCAGCATTGACAGTTGCAAAACCTTTTGTTTCAACTTTTCCCCTCCTTCCTCCCACCCTCTCCCCCAGATGGCAGGTTGAAGTTAAATACAATATATGTATACATGTCCAGTTATTTGCTGTACAAAAAGAATCGGATTTTGAAATCGTGTACAATTAACCTGTGAAAGAAATCAAAAATGCAGTGGACAAAAAAAGAGGGATCGGGAACTCTATGTAGTGGTTCCTAGTCATCTCCCAGAGTTTTTTTGCTGGCTATAGCTGGTTCAGTTCATTACTGCTCTATTGGAACTGATTTGGTTCATCTCATTGTTGAAGAGGGCCATGTCCATCAGACTTGATCATCATATAGTATTGTTGTTGAAGTATATGATGATGTCCTGGCTCTGTTCATCTCACTCAGCATCATTTCATGTAAGTCTCTCTAGGCCTTTCTGAAATCCTCCTGCTGGTCGTTTCTTACAGAACAATAATATTCCATAACATTCATATGCCACAATTTACCCAGCCATTCTCCAATTGATGGGCATCCATTCATTTTCCAGTTTCTGGCCACTACAAAGAGGGCTGCCACAAACATTTTTGCACATACGGTTCCCTTTCCCTTCTTTAAGATCTCTTGGGGATATAAGCCCAATAGTAGCACTGCTGGATCAAAGGGTATGCACAGTTTGATAACTTTTTGAGCATAGTTCCAAATCGCTCTCCAGAATGGCTGGATGTGTTCACAATTCCACCAACAATGTATCAGTGTCCCTGTTTTCCCACATCCCCTCCAACATTCTGTATTATCTTTCCCTGTCACTCTAGCCAATCTGACAGGTGTGTAGTGGTATCTCAGAGTTGTCTCAATTTGCATTTCTCTGATTAATAATGACTTGGAGCATCTTTTCATATGGCTAGAAATAGTTTTAATTTCTTCATCTGAGAATTGTCTGTTCATATCCTTTGACCATTTATCAATTGGAGAATGGCTTGATTTCTTATAAATTAGAGTCAATTCTCTATATATTTTGAAAATGAGGCCTTTATCAGAACCTTTAACTGTAAAAATGTTTTCCCAGTTTATTGTTTCCCTTCTAATCTTGTCTGCATTTGTTTTCTTTGTACAAAAACTTTTCAATTTGATATAATCAAAATTTTCTATTTTGTGGTCAATAGTGATCTCTAGTTCTTCTTTGGTCATAAATTCCTCCCTCTTCCACAGGTCTAAGAAGTAAACTATCCTATGCTCTTCCAATTTATTTATAATCTCATTCTTTATGCCTAGGTCATGAACCCATTTTGACCTTATCTTGGTGTACGGTGTTAAGTGTGGGTTAATGCCTAGTTTCTGCCACACTAATTTCCAATTTTCCCAGCAGTTTTTGTCAAACAGTGAGTTCTTATCTAAGGACATCTTTCTTATGAAGGGGTCCCTGATAGCTTTTTTACATAATAATAGCTTTTTATTTTTCAAAATACACACAAAAATAGTTTTCAACATTCACCCTTGCAAAAGCATATATTGCAAATTTTTCTCTCTCCCTCTCTCCCCACATTTCCCCTCCCCTAGATAGCAGGTAATCCACTACAGGTTAAATATGTGTAATTCTTCTAAACATATTTCCACATTTATTATGCTGCCCAAGAAAAGTCAGATCAAAAAGGAAAAAAATGAGAGAAAAAAACAAGCGGGCAAATAATAACAACAAAGATGAACATACTATGTTGTGATCCACATTTGGTCCCATAGTCCACTTTCTCTGGATGCAGATGGCTCTTGAGATGGGCCTCAAGGGATGGGTCATGTTCTGCCTTGTAGAAGTCAGAGAGGTGGCACAGATATACGAAGAGTGCTTGCTGTGGGGCTGAGATGGAATTCTAAGATTACTTGAGTTTTACTAGCAGAGGGGAGTGATGTAAGACTTGAAAGACTGAGCAAAGCTTGATTGCACAGACAACTAGGTAGTGCCATAATGCACAGTATCTTCATCTTGGACTTAGGAAGACCTAAATTTAACTTGATCTCATATATTTATTAGATGTGAGACCCTGGGCAAATCACTTGAACTCTGTCTGCTACAGTTGGCTATCTGCAAAATGGGGATCATAATGGTTCCTACCTCTCAGGGTTGTTGTGAGGACCAAATGAAATAATATCTGTAAAGCACTTAGCACAGTGCCTGGCTGAGAGTAAGAGCTAGATAAATTTTTCCCCTTCCCTGATTAACTGAGCACTTTCTTGCTGAAAACTTTTTATTTTTGTAATGCTTAATATATTTCTTCATGGTACATAGACTTACAGACTGTTAAAAGTGAAAGAGAGCTTAAGTGTTTTCTGATCTGACTCCCTCATTTTATAGATCAGAAAACGGAGACTCAGATTGTTTGGAGAGTTATCTGTGTTCCTAAATGCTGCTGGTCAGTGACAGAGGCATAGGCAGATCTACCAACTGCTCATTCACTGTTTTTCCCACTATTTCATTGTCATGTCATTATGTGTGCAAAAACACACTTCTAGATGGATTCAAGTTATTGCACTTTAATTTGATTATGATTGTTGAAAAAGATATCTGGGTATAGAGTCAGCAATCCTGGGTTTAAAGCTCCACTTGGAGTCTTACCAGCTGTGTGACCACCTTTGTCTAATCACCATTTGGGGTTGGACTAGTTAGGAGGTGTCAGACACTAGCAGTGCAGCCTGCTCATCCCTAATACTGCTAGAATCAGATTGAAATATGTTTGAGAAATATTTTTAAATTTTTAAATCAATAAATCCTATTAATTCCTGGTTTTCTAAGTTGACATATGGCCACGTTTCTCGCTACTGACCTATGTGACCTTTGGGTTGCTCTTCAACTGTATACCTGTGATCCTAAGCCATTTCCCCTGCTCCGAGCCTCAGTTTTCCTCGCTGTAAAAATAAGGTTAGACTCATTGATCTCAACCGACTCTAGCGTGATACTGTGATCACATGAGCATGCCTATGGGAAACACATACACATTGCTCAAAAGATGTTAATGCAAAAATTGAGCTATTCCTTGTCATCCACAAATTGCTTGGAAAGAATTAAAAAGCTCAAAAGGAGAAGTCTAGATGAAAGGAGATGAGAGAACTTGAAAAAGAATTGCTTCTCTCAGATGGAGCACTCAGTAACCTGGGCATTCGGGGGCGCATTATGGGGTGCTAGCTGTGAATATTGTTATCTCTGAAGAGAAAGACTTGTTCCAAGACAAATAAAGATACCGTGTGAAGCAGTTTAGTCCCAGGGGACCCTTTTCCCTGGAGCAATTTAGTAGGAGGTGAGGATATCAGAATATCACTCACACCAAGGCGGAACAACTGGGATTTGGTTGATGGAGTATCCACACCAGAGCATTTCTGGCTGTGAGAATGGTCTGTGCTAACAATAACTAGCTTTTTGAAGCTATGAACAGCTCGGAAAATGAATATGAGTTCCTGCGGCATAGAAATGAGGAAGTTCCATTTCTGTGGGATCATTTTTCTCTGTCCTGGAAGAGAATAGCCATGATATACAGAAGGCAATGAAAAAGGCAGGCTCGGAAGGGGCATGCATTTCAAGGTAGGCTAAAGCTGTAACCTGCTTGTCTTATACAGTGAGGAGCACAGGATGCTCCCAAAGAAAGTTTTACCTTTTATCATTTAAGGATGACCTTGATGAGAAGACCAAACTGGGAAATGGAAGGAGCACTGAATTATGAGTCAGGAGACTAGGGTTTGAGTCTTAGCTTAGTTGCTAACTAGCTGCATGATCCCTAATAAGTCATTTAGCCTTTCTAAGCCTCAGTTCCCTTATATGCAAAACAGAAAGAATATTTGTCTTGCCCCATCTTTAAGGATTGTTGGTAGGAGCAAATGAGAATGTGTCAGAGCTGGAAGTGACCTTAGAGTAAGGGGGGTGAATAAAAGAAGCTTTTGTACAGTGCCTGCCAAGTGCCAGGCACTGGGCTTAGTACTTTACCTTTGGTCTCTCCCATTAGAATGTGAACTCTTTGTTGGCAGAGACCATATTTTTACTTTTCTTTCTATTCCCAATGCTTAGCACAGTGCCTGACGCATAATAGGTGCTTTAAAAATTCTTGATGACTGACATGTATTGATCTAATAATATAATTTTGGATAACGTTTTTATATGACTTATTTATATTGATTATTTTTACTGATGTTGAACCATTCTTGTGTTCCTGATAAAACTCCAACTCAATAATACTGAATACTTTTTGGGCTATAAATGTTGTAGCATTAAGAGTTTGTTAGTATTTTCTTTCTCCATTTCTGAGGATAATTTGTAATAACATAGGTATTTTTCCTTGAAATTTTGATGAGATTCTCTCCTAAATCCAATAGAACTAGAGGTATTTCCCCTCCTTTATCCCCTTTTTAACTTCTTTATAGCTAGTTTGGTTACTTCTTCTGAAACTGGTTATATAAGGTTTATATGGTGTTCTGTTCATTTGGTAATTTTGTTCTTTTGTAGATAATCCTTCCTGTTAAAAAAAATTTGCCATGCCATTGGTATATAATTTCTACTGTGCTATGGTTTCACCTTATTCATTTTGAAAATTTTGTTAAGACATCTTTTAAAATCAAGTGCATTAAAGGTTTGACATTTTGTTAGTCTTTTCAAAGAATTAGCACTTAGTTTTGTTTATCACTTCCATAGTCTTTTTGGTTTTCAACTTGATGTATTTTTCCTTTAATTTGCAAGATTTCATCTTTTGTGTGTATTTTTTCTTCATTGGTTTTCTAATTATTTCAGGTTGTGTCTTCAGTTCATTAATATTTTTATTTTTTTTGAAGAGTCATAGTTTTAGAGATATTATTTTTTTTCTTTGAGGACTGTTTGCTTCATCCCAGAACTTTTGGTGTTTCCCACCCCCCCCCATCATTATCTTTGTCTTTTTATATAATTCATTTTTCTATGTTTTGTTCTTTGACCCATTCATTATTCAGGATTTCATTATTAAGTTTCTTTTTGGCTCGTTCATCTCTATTGATTTTTACTGTTATTGTCTATAAAGGATATTTTAGTATTTCTAGTTTTTAAAATATTTATATATAGTTTCTGTAGCACATTATCTATTTTTTGTAAAGGAGCCATGTGGGTCTGAAAAATAGTATGTTCTCTAATGTGCCTATTCAGAAGATGTCATTAATTTTTCCAGCTTTAAATTCTCTAGCAGTTTATTCAATTCTCTATGTTCAGTTCTGTTTACCTTACCTTACAAGTCTTATGACTTGTTTGAGAAAGGAATATTAAAGTCATCTGCTATTATTGTGTTACTTTATCTTTTTTGCAATTTAGTTAACTTTTCCTCTGTGAATTTAGATGTCATGCCATCTGGCACATACATGTTTAGCATTGATGTTGTTTCATAATTCATTTTCATAGATTTATTTATCTGTCTCTCATCTCCCTCCTGAGCTCCAGTGTCATATCACCAACAGCCTATCGGAATCTCCAACTGTCTTAGGATTGCCCACTCAGCATGTCCAAAGCTGGACTCGTTATTTTTCTCCTCCAACCCTTTCCTTTTTCCAACTTTTCTGTCACTGCCATTCTTAGTCCCTCGGGCTAATAACTTTTGTGTCAACCTCAACTCCTCAGATGCACCCACTCCATTTTCAAACTGTCATCAAGTCTTGTTATTTCATCGTTTTCATCTTTTGTTCACTCCCCTCATCCCCACCCTGGTTCAGGTTCTTAGAAGTTCCTACTGGACTATCACAGCAGACTGCTGATTGGTCTCCATACCCCGGGTTCTCTTCTGTATCTCTCCTCTTATTTTTATCTACATGAGCATGCATGTGTAGACATGAGAGAGACACAGAGGGAGAAAGAGAGAAAGGAGAGGGGAAGAGGAAGAACAAGAAAGGGAGAAAGAAAGGGAGGAGGAGAGGGACAGAGAGAAAGAAATAGAGTGTAGAGGGAAGAAAAAAGAGAGATAGAGAGAAAAGAGAGAGAAAGGAATAAAGAAAGAGGAACAGAGGAAAGAAAGTAAGAAAATAAAAGAGAGAAAAAAAAAGAACACAACAATGAGGCAGGGGGAGAGAGAGCCAGTACACGCTCATTTTCCACCTCAGTAAATAGCACAAGTCACTTCTGGTTCCACTTAAGAACTCTTAGCCATCACACATTTCAAATATTATGGCCAGGAGCAGGCTCCCTCATGCTTCCACATAATCATATGGAAAGGAACAAAGTAGAGAAGGAGGGAGGGTGGTGGATGAATATCTTTGAGTGGTCTAAGAACTCATCCCCTTAAGTTATCTCTGTTACTTGTGTACTTCTCTCTGAATATGTCTGAATTTCACAAGGGTTAGTTTCTCCTTGACTTTTTGTCCGTTTTTTTTTTCTGCCTTCCCAACTCTTCTGCCCTTTTATGTGTCTCCCTCATCAGTCCTTTTCAATCTCTTTATTTTCCATGTCCTCACTTTCACATTCCATTCTCCACTAAGGGTTGTAATGTAGAAAATGTTTTATTATTTTGTTGTCATTTATTCTGAATAGCTTTATTCTCTAGATTTAAGAGCTAGATAAGAAAAAATGTGTTATTTTTCTCTGGCCTGCTCACCTCCTCCCACTGTGAAAACAGCCACCTAAGAACTATTTAAAAAAAAAAACTTAGGGGATTCTTAATTGATTTTTCTCCCATATGTTAGTGCCCCTCAATAGAACAGAAGTTACTCACTTTTAGTCTAAGGTTATAAAAACTTGTTAGGTAATTAAATTGAGTTTAGGGGACTAGTCAGTACTTTGGACTTATGCCCAATACCCTAAATACACAGTAATATTTGTTAAATGGTCAAATTACAGCCAGAAACAGCAAGTTCATTGGTTAGTTGATTTCCTGTGAGTGTTATTTGTAATAAGTTACAATAAAGGAAATATATTTTGTAGCTATAGATGGGGAAGAGTTCATGACTAAACAAGGGGTAGAGAAGAGCAGAAAAAATAAAATGGATGTTTTGGAGACAACTGAATTGATAAATCACCCCATTCCTCTTAAAGTAACTATGAAGATATTCTGGTCCTGATACTTTTATCAGGTCAGAATATCTCTATTAAATTAATTTGTTAGGCATTAACCTCTAGTGTATATCTCATTACACCCTCTGTCTCTTCCATAAAATAGGCAATTTGGATTCTCTTGTCTCATTGGTTATCCAAAAGTTAGGACCAAGCCCTTGAAAGGGGATTGCTTGTTGGGACAAGGGGATAGGAGAGAGAGAAGGGATGGGCTTTTTCTCTTCCTTACTTCCCCTTTGACCAGACAAGGACCATGTGAAGTTCAAAAGGTTGAAGGATTTGGAGTTCTAATTATTTCCTTAGCAGTGTCCACAGAAGAAAAGCAAATGAAATGGGTATCTGTATTGAGAAATGAGGACAACTTAGGCACACTAAGGAAAGGCAACTAAAACTTATAAAGGAGATTATAAGGAACCCCTCAGAATTCTATAACCATATACAGTAAGAACTTCAAAAGGGCTCTACAATGTGAAGACCAAGTTAGCACCCTGGATACTTTAGAATCAGCCAGAGTCAGATAAGCAAAAGCCTTTGGTCTTTATTCTTTGTCAAAGTGAGAGGAATGGACATAGGAATCTCCATACCTCTTTTCTTCCTGTCCTGTGCAGAAGTAACTCAGGCTTGTCTTACTCCATCCTCTAATCCCGCCTACAATTCTCTGTATACACCAACAGATCAAGCCAGCACAGAATAGTGGGGCGGGCCATTTTCCAAGCATATGCTAATAGAGTATTGTCCAATAAGTAATTAGCCTTAAATTAAGCTCAGCTGTCCAAGTGCATCTGCTCAGTTTCAGCCCATTACACTATAAAACAAGGAAAAGACTTCCAAGAGCTATGAGTTACCCTTGTGCCATATAGGCTTGAGCCTGTTTTCCACTAGACTCTTTACTTATACAAGAGTATGTTCCATGCTTCAAAGGATGTTTTGTTATAATTGCTCTTATTATGCCTTCCTGATAAAATGCTTATTTCTAACAAGTAATTACCTCTGGCTAATTGCTATCTGCTGATAAAGTAGAGGAGTACAGAGACATACCGGCAAGAGCTATAGTACTAGAAAAACCATTCCCCCTCCCCCATTCAAGGGAGAAGCTTAGAATTCTGAGAAGAGGCACAGTAGCCACCCTTTGGGGACTCGAGATAGTAGCTCTAGAGCTTACGTTGTAATTACATAAAATTAAAAAAACTTTTGCACAAGCAAAATCAGTGAAGTTTTGGAAGGGAACCAGTTAACTGGAAAAATATAATGTTTGGTAAATTCATGTAAGTCTCATAAAGTAGCCAGGGAAGTGATTCAAACACATAAAAACAAGAGCCATTCTGCAATAAAGTGACAAAATGGTCATGGTATTTGAACAGACACTTTTCAAAACGCCATCCAAGCTGTCAATAGATTGATGAAAGAAGTGCCCCAGTTACTCATAATTAGAGAAATATAAGTCACAGTAACTTTTGAGCTCCACCTCATACTCATCATATGGGTAAAGATAACTGAAAAAGAAAGTGGCAGTTATGGATAAAGTTGTAGGAGGACAGGAATAATAATTGACTGTTTTCCACTGTATGACAGGTCTGGAGTCTGGATTCAGGACTCAAAGTGCCAAATGAGACATATATTTTTGGACGTGCTTTTGCTTTATAATTTTTTGTTACAAGTTATTGTTTGATTTTTAAGTGAGAAGTGTCTTTGAGAGGTAGAGTGGGACTAGATTAGTGATGGCCCCTCTCCCCCAAAAAGAGAAGTATGAGAATACCACTTGGGGAGAAGTTTGGTTCAACCTAAATGGAAATTGCCTAACAATTAGAAGTACCTCCAGATGAAGTGGGCTATCTTGGAAAGTAGTTAAGTTCTCCATCACTTGGAGGTTTTGAAGCGCTCAAGTTGTATACTGTTCAGATAAGAATCACATAGTGTGTAGGAGAAGGGACTTCAGAAGCCATCTGATATACAGGCTCCTTCAACCAAAATTCTTTTCTCAGTTCTTCCAACAAATGGTCATCTACACTCTGCTGACTCTCTCTGCTGAGGAGGAGCCCCTTGATTCGCTTTCAGGCAACTCTAATTGTCAGGAAATCTTTTCTGACGTTAGACCTCAATAGATCCCTTGGACACTTCTATCCCCTGCTAGCTAGTACGAGACAGCTTTCCTGATACAAAAACACGGTTATCGGATCTTGTCTCTGCTCTCTCCTCCCTCAGGTACCCTCCTCCTATGAGATTATATTGTTCTTAATTTTTTAGGTTCAGTTTTATTTTATTTTCATGAAGATGTGGGTATTCTTACCCTCCCGCCCCACCCCCCGCCCCCCACAAAAACATTTTGGAAAAAAAGGAAACACAAACCTGTGTTCCACCAAGATGTGGTGCAGCCAAACACATTTCCCACGTTGGCCGTGCACCAGAATAGGCCGGGTTGTCAGCCGGGAGCCCTTCAGCCCTCTCCCTCTATCAGGAGGCTAGTTCGCCTGTTGGAGGGCGCACACTGGGTGGTAACTGTGGCGGTCAGAGATACACTTTCCAAGTTGGTTCCGGCAGTCTTGCTTCCCTCTCAGTCGTTCTGCTTCTCACGGCTCTGCCTCAGTTCCTCCCCAGCTACTCCTGCTTCCCTAAAACTTTGCCTTCAGTCATTTCTGGGGGTCTTTCGACAGCCCCTTCACCATCCTTCCCCTTCATCTTTGCAAGTCTTTACTTAAAGGTGGCTCCCAACACGGAAGAGTCCCTTCCCCCTCCCTTTACTCCTGATTCAGAGCGAGGGAAAGAGCCCCAGGCTGGGCCACAGGGCAAACTTGGCCCCGCCCTTCGGTGTGGTACCTGCGGCCAGGTCGGGGTCCGCTGTGGCCGGTCCCCTCCTCCCGCTCCCGGGGAGAGCGCCTGCGCAGAGACGGCCGAATTGAGAACGCTGACCGTTTGTTGAAATGTGGAAGCTTCTAGAGCGGCTGGCCAGCAGGCGCCCCACCTCGCCATGGCTCGGAAGCCCAGCCCGCGGCTGCTGGCCTGGGCCCAGACTCCTTCTCATCTGCAGTTCAACCCGTTCGTGCTGACAGGCTACCGGCCCTCCAGCAGCACGCTGGGCTGTGTCCTCAGCCTATTCTACCTGCACAACGAGCTGGGCAACATCTACATCCACGGGCTGGCCCTGCTGGTCTTCCTGGTGCTGCTGCCCCTGACCATCCCCTGGGGCCAGCTGGGCTGGGGCTGCTGGCTGGGTGGCACCCACTGCTTGGCTTGCCTGGCACCTCCTGCCGGTTCCGTCCTCTACCACCTCTTCATGTGCCACCAAGGAGGCAGCCGCGTCTACACCCGCCTCCTGGCCCTCGATATGTGCGGGGTCTGGCTGGCCAACAGCCTCGGAGCCTTACCCATGATTCACTCCACCCTGACCTGCTGGCCTCGCCTGCGCCTGGTCATCCTGCTGCTTTACACCTTGCTGTCCATCAAAGCCGGTTGGCACGCCGTCACCGCTCGCTCAAATATGGCTCGGCTCCAGGCCTTCGGCTGGCAGGCCATCACCCGCCTGCTGGTGTTCGGGATCCGGGCTCTGGGAGTGGGTTCCGGAGCCCCCGGGGCCCTGCCTTGCTACCTTCGAATGGATGCCTTGGCGCTGCTGGGAGGACTGGTGAATGTGGCCCGGCTGCCAGAGAGCTGGAATCCTGGGGCTTTCGATTACTGGTGTAACTCCCACCAGATCATGCATGTGCTCAGTGTGATTTCCATCCTCCAGCTGCATGCAGGGGTGGTTCCAGACCTGCTCTGGGCTGCTAACCATAATTATACCTGTCCTGCAGCTTGAGCAGTTTGGTTTTTTTTTAACCACTTCAAAAACCAAGCCAGCCAAAAACCAAGCGGGAAAGAACAAGCCAGTCAAAAACCAAGCGAGAAAGAACCAACAATTTAAGACACACGCCACCAAAACTCAAAACAATCCCAAATCTCAAACCACCGTTCCCCAAGCTCTCTTCAAAGCTAGTAAGTAGAAGTACCCCTTGTTCCCCTGGCTCTTCTCCCTCCTCTTTCCCAGGACTCTCTTGTTTGGGGGAGATGTAGAAGTTCCCTCTTTGTTTTCCTGTGTTAAATAAGAATCTTCTGCTTGAGCACCAAGTAGGGTTTCCTGAGTTTTTCAAGTCCTTTCTTAAAGCTATAGAAGGTTGTCCACCCCACCTTTGGAAAATTCAGTTTCTCCTTCCCCCCACCCCAACAACTTCTTCCTGTCCATCCTATGCTTTTTCTATAGTCGATTAGCACAAGTAGCATGGGAAGAAAAAGGGAAGCTTGACAGAGTCAGGACCTCTCCAGCTTATAATTTTGGCTCTGCTACCAAATAGAAATTTCCTTATCTGATTTAGTTGTTGGACTAGGCCTGCAACCTACAACTTTAGCCATGTTCCACACACTTCTAGGACCAAACAGCTTCCCCCATATCCGACAGTCTCAGTGCGTTCCACCAGGGTGAGTGGGAAGCAGCCACTAATATATCTGAGTACCACTAGGAATAACCTCTTGGCAAGCATTCTTATATTCCCTTGACCTCCAATCTTCCTTCAACTCCCTTGTCTGCCCTTTTTCTCCTACTCACTACCTATCTACTGAAGTTTTCTTCCTCTGCATACTAGCACCTCACATCTAATTTTGAGCTAGACCCATTCCATTTCCCTCTATCCCCAAAGAAATGAAACCAAAAAGAAGGACAAAGACAATTAAAAAAAAACAATAACCCAGCCTGATATGGATTGTGTATTTAAGAATACCAAGCATCTAGGACATCTGCTTGCATGTGATTGGGCCAGAACTTTCCCTCACAGGGAAAATTTACCTTGTCCTAAGACTGTAACCATGCACACACCAGGCCAGAAGACTTGTTCTCTGGCCCAAGAACTTGGTCTTTCCACCTCTTCACGAGATTGTGATCTGGTGGGCCTTAAAATGCCCCAAAACATTTCAAGCCTTTTGTCTGGACTAAAATAACTCAGGTCTAAAATTTTGTGCTTTTTGCATGAAGATTGTACTAAAGATGTTAGATCTTTTCTCTGGAAACCTTGCCATTCCCAGCACAAAGATGCTGTTTCCATGAAGAGTGTTCCTGCATGACATCTTCTGACTACCAAAACAAGATTGTGTCCGATCTCTAGAAGCCATCACTGAGAACCGAGGGCTACTTCAACAAAGAGAACAGGAAGAAAAGACAACATGGGTGCATGTGAGTTATTTTTGACTCATGTTAGTCAATTTTATTGTTTTGTAGTTACTTAATTGTACTTTCTTGAGCTCTTTTAGTTAAATGTTAGAGATATGGGCATGGAGCTGGACTTCATGTCTGTTATCCAAAAACAAGCCTCGCAAAGTTTGGGGAGATTTATTACCAAATTAGTTGTAGGGTCATTAACTGGTTTTGACAACAGCAGTTTTCAAAACAACTTGTAGGTTGTACAGGGTTTACACTGGGCATCAGATGGGGATGTACCCACATATATCAAATGAAAAATCTCTGAAATATGTTACTTATGTTGTCATAATGTTGCCATTGTTCAGTTGTGTCCAACTCTGTGACCCTATTAGGATGTTCTTGGTAGAGATACTGCCATTCCCTTCTCTAGCTCATTTTACAGGTAAGGAAACTGAGTCAGAATAGTGGTAAGTGACCTGACAAAGGTCACATTTGAACCTGGGTCTTCTGAGAGTTTTATTTTTTCTTTACCAAACACCATTTTAACTAAATTTCCTTTTCTTCATATTTTGTATTTGCTTTGTCTTCAGGACTAGCCTAACTTTGAGAGCATCACTCATTTGTCACTTACCATATGGTACCAAGAAGCATATATTTTTTATTCATAGATATAGCTTATGTATCTGCTTGATAATAATCATTATTTCAGAATTCTTGTCATTATTAAGTTCTCCCTGATGTCGAACCTTAATCCATAATGCATTACAGAAGCCTAAATATTATTTTAAACATTAATTCCACAAAGATGTCCAAGAAATCTTACTTGTTTCTTCTGTTTCTGTCAATAAGATATCCAGACCCAACCAGCTGTAGGTGACTTTGCTGTTTTTAGTGGTACAGTGATCCACAAGTACTCTGAAGGATTTATGATGAAAAGTCCTATCCATACCCAGATGAAGTACTGATTATGTCTGAATACAGATCCAGATCGAAACATACTCTTATTTATTTATTTTTAACTTTATTTTTCTTAAGATGGTTTTGTGTGTGTGTGTGTGTGTGTGTGTGTGTGTGTGTGTGTGTGTGTGTGTGTTTTAGGGTGGGAGAGGTGTTTTCTTTCACAACATGACTTTCAGGGAAATGTTTTGCATAACTTCACATGTGGTTTCTTAATGAAGGATAGGGTGGGGATAAGGGGGAGAATCTGGAACTCAAAGTTTTTTTTAAAAAATGTAAAGAAATTGTTTTAGATGTAACTGGGGGAAATATTAAATAAGTTTTTAAAAATAAGATATCCAAACAAAAAAAGAAAAAATGTAGTCAGTCATTTGAACAATTTATTTACACAATACCAAACATTTGAATGGTTGACTACATTTTTCATTTTTTTTCCTGAATGTCTAGCATCTCACAGACTGAGTCTTAACATTCCCGTCCCCCCAAAATTTGATGATCCAGTTTCTTTGTGTTTTTCCTAATGAAGAGTTTAAACTTGAACAAAAGTGAGTGAAGTTCAGAAAAGTAGAATTCTTCAAAACCAGGAAGCTGTACCCAAATATCCTGGTTATAAAATAATTCTCTCTTCTAAACTACTTTTTTTTTTTTTTTTTTTTTACTTTATACAATTTGTCAGTTGTTTTCAGTTCATTCAAATTTGATCATCAATCCAAAAGAACCATTTTATTTATTTCTCTTTGCTTTCTGGTGAAGGGCTGATATTTCTTTGTCTTTTAATGATGCTTATCATGTGACTATAAAACTCAAAATCATTTTCTATACACACGTTTGCGCACACATACGCATATACATAATCTAGTCCTTCAAAATATGATTATTAACTTGAGAGTGGCATTATGTTATTTATGGGACTACTAATGAAAGAGTGCTTCTCATTTTTGCCATTAAGAGTTTAAATCTTGGCCTGGTTTTGAGGATCCTTACTATTTAGTGATGAGCCTAGTTCCTTTTGGATAACATTTTTACTGCCATAAGCAGCACTAATTTCATCAGTCTCCAAACACAGATATTACCGAACTAGATGTCAGGGCTCTTTATCAAGTGTGGCAGATGCTCTCAGCCCATTTATGCTGTTCTTATCTATAAATCTCAAAGATAATAGTGCTAGTGATAATAATAATGATAAACTTTGAATACTTTAAGTATCCAATTTCATTGGTGTGAGTTCTTTCACTGAAGCCATTCACATCTACTTAATGTTTTAATATGTTGGATGATCTTTTAAAAACTTTTATTTATTTTGCTATATTTTAAGTTCTGAATGGTCTTCCTCCCTCCTTACCCCATACTACAGAAGGCCATCATTTGACACAGATTTATAAAAATATGTAAAACTGTACTATGCATACTTCTCTTTGTTAGTTCTTTCTCTAGAAGAAGAGAGCATTTTCCTTCATAGGTCATTTGTAGTTTATTTAAGAATATACAATACTCAGAATAACTTGGTTGTTCACAATTATTCATCAATTTTGCTGTTACTGTACAACCTTTTCTTGGTTCTGCTCTTTTCACTTCACATTATTTCATGCAAGTTTTCCCATATCTTTCTAAAATCAAACAGCTTATTTCTTATACTACAATAGTATTCTTTCAAATCATATACCACAACTTGCTTAGCCATTCCCAATTGTTGGGCATCTGCTCAGTTTCCAATTTTTTGCTGACACAAAGAGAGCTGCTACAAGTATTTTAGAACATAGAGGCTCTTTTTTTTTCTTTTGCTGATCACCTTGGGAAACAAATCCAATAGTGGTATTGCTGGGTCAAAGGACATGTAATTGATAACTCTTTGGGCATAATTGCTCTTCTAAATGGTTGGATCAGTTTATCATTACACCAACCTTGTATTAATGTTCCAAGTTTTCTATATTCCCTCCAACTTTTATCATTTTCTTCTTCTATTATTTTTGCTAATCTTCTTGGTTTGAAATATCTCAAAGCTATTTCATCAATAATGATTTGGAACATTTTTATATGCCTGTATATAGTTTTGATTTCTTCATCAAAAATTTTCTTGTTTATATCCTTTGACTAAATTGGGGAATGACTCAAAGTTTTACAGATATTTGAAGATCTTTAAGAGTTTCTGTGACTGGGAAAAGTCATTTCTCTGTGACTAAGCTGACAGTGAGTCTCTAAGTTTAGCAAAGCTGGTCCCTGATCCCCAGACATACAATCCATTCCTGGATCCATAGTCTAAGCTTTTCTAGTTGGGCACAATTTACCAGAACTTGCACACCATAGTTTTACACTACCTAATTTCCAAATTCTTTATTTCTATACTGTTACTGTTATGTTTACTTAAAATTCTATTAAGGTTTTTATACAAGTTTTTTAAAATAGATACTTATCTATTTTCAAAAAATGGAAGGTGGGTACAGGTACAAAATTTCCAGAAATTTGGAAGTCTTTGGGAAAAGACATGGGGGTAGATAATGCAAACATTATTTTTTCCTTATAAATTTAAAGTCATTTCATTCATTTGAAAATGTAAATTTTAGTTTTATATGTGTAATTTGATTTGATCAAAAAATAACTTTTGTTAACATTACTCCAAGACCTACCTTATCCAGGTTGGGGGTAAATACTTGCAGTGTCTGGACAGGGAGAGGGGTTGCCAGGGAGAAGTGGTCCGTCAAGCCCAGGAAATACAAACCTTCATCAGCAAGTTCCTAAAGACACAGAACAAATAGAGTAGCTTTGAAAATAGTTGTTCTTGGCTTCTGGGGAGGGCTTCTGGCTTCAGGACTGCCATAAAGGATTAATATAAAGATTAATTGAGTACCTCTATTTTTTCCCCTCAGGGGTTCATTTCCATTGAGCTCTTTATGATTTATTTTTATTTTTTTCTCATGTTTAAGCTCAACTGAAGCTCAGGTTGTTATTCTGTAAAAAGATACTAAACAAGAATAACACTGAATCATTTCTATTCAGTTATTCTTTATGCATTCATTTCATATGACAAATATATTTTTCCATAGAGATAACTGGTTGTAGCAAATAGTTATTCCTGATAAATACATAAGATTAGGCCACAAGAGTATCTAATTAATTTAAGCATCTATTAACTACTCTAACGATTCACTAATATTGTATAGGATTATAGTGGCTTCTTAGTACTTATTACATCTACATGATAACCAAACACATTGATTTTGATCATGGCTTTTTCTGTAAGTGTTAATATAATGTCACTATTTGGTCATTAAAGAGGCTTCTGCAGTTTGAAGTTAACAGCTATGGAAAGAGTTACTTTATCCTGACCTATGACATCTGATCATGTCACTCTGTGAGACTTTTTTCTTGAGATCTTTTGTTGTAATGGGCTGAGGCTTGAGTTGATGCACTGAGGTCCCAAGCACATGAGGCTAAATAGTAATTGGACCATACTCTATTAATATATATGCTTGGAGAAAGAATGGCCCCCGCCCACTCTTTGTGCAAGTCCTGATGTATAGGAAATGATGACTTTGGTGGGTGGAAGCAGGGGAGTAGAAAGGGAAGCGGAAAGAGAGACTGCTGGCTGGCATCTTAAACAGCTGCTCGCATTGCTATCGCTACCGCCCTTCACCTCTGATCCCCTTTTCACCTGCAATCCTCCTTCACCTCTGCTAGCTGGCTTCCTGTCACAGCTGCCCATATTGCTATCGCAATCCTTCTTCACCTCTACTGAGAATAAAGATTGAAGATTTTTCCCTTAACCTGAATTCCTGACTCTGGCTGATTTTAAATACGTGGTCATCACATTTTGTCACTTTCAAACCAGATCAATACAAAAAGGAACTTGTCAAGAAAAAATGGATTTGTATTAATCAGGGTTCTCTAGTAAATGATCATCCAAAGTTGTAGCTTAAATGCAGATAATAACATTGAGTTAATTTTCATATATGCCTTTATGACTAAATTGAACTATTTTGGAGGCCAGTCATTGAAGTGGTATCTATGTGGTCTTAGAAAACAGTAACGCCTTTTCAACAACCCTTCTCTTGGCAGGTATAGTTGTCATTTCAAAAGAGACATGACAAAGTATATAACTTGGGTAGAAATAATGAGTGTTTTGCAAATAACTAATCTTCTATAAGGAATCCTTCTTCTCTTTGTACTCTTTTGGATATCTTCCATAACAGTGACAAACACCTTTGGTAAGCATATGTCTCCCTGATTTATGTCTAGCTTTATATTAATAATCAGCAGATTGTCAAATGATGTTGCTTTCATTAGGGTTACAGCTATTTTGGGAATGTCTTTTTCAAGTATCATAAGATTTTAAAAATGTGTATGACAGCTTATTAGAGGAGCATCTTTAAAGTGGAATCTTGTTTTGTTAAATTAAATCAAATGCTTTTTATAGTTAATAATTAATAAGTATGATAGAACCTTGTATTTTCGATGCTTTTCAGTCAATTGTGCGAATATAGTCTGGTGTGGAGTATTTATGTAAAAGTCTACCTCCTTACTCTTATCTTTATCAAAGATGATGACCACGTATTTAAAATCAGCCAGAGTCAGGAATTCAGGTTAAGGGAAAAATCTTCAATCTTTATTCTCAGTAGAGGTGAATGTATATTCTAGTTTTAATATTTATTGTTCATTTTGTTTTATATGTCATATTTGCATCCTAAAAACCTTGCTTGATTTTCTTCTTAAATATTCAGCCAAGATAAAAATATGTGCATATAGGTTGATAGTTTTTTTCCCCCTTTTCTCAATATTATCCTGTAATATTCTCTCTAAAATGTTCTCTGTTGAGGTTTTCTTGGGATCTCTGGAGACAGCCTTCATTTCAGTTCAGAGTAATCACCACACAAGTGTAGCCAGATGTTAAAGTCCAAATCCTTTATTGTCTCCTTCAAAGTCCTATCTCCTTCGCTTGGGGCTTGGCTAGTTTTCTGGAGCCTTTCTCTCTCCTTGGTTCCGAGAGCTTGAGGTCCCTCCTGCCTTCTCAAAGGTGGACGATGGAATGAATCTATCTCAGCCTCTAAGAGCTTCTAATGCACTTGTCTCTTTCTGGCCCTGAGAGCTTCTAGCTTATATGCCCCACACTGAGTATATACTAATCATATCACTAGGAAACCATTATTTGTTGTAGGATTAAATCAATGCTAAACTAGATTTAACCATTGTCTCCTCAATTCCACTTAGTGCCTTGTTTCAAGTTCTGGCCCATAACATCTCCTTGTAGGATTAAATCGATCATACTGAACCTCCCAAATTAGATAACTATTGTCTCTATCAATCCCACTGACTTTGTACCTTGTAAGAATCCTTTGTTTCAAGTTCAGAGTTCTGGTCCATAACATTACCTTGTTGCCTTTAATTTTTTGGTAATAATGTCTGGGTTTTTCCAAGTTTTTTATACCCTTCCTTCTTGAGATATATTGAGAATCTATCTTTCACGACTCTCAAAATTAGGTCATTTTCAGCAAGGATCTTTTCTGTAAATACTGATTCCACATCATTCAGTGAAAATTAGCCTGCCTCCAGGTCTAGTAGCATAAATGCAAGTAATGCTAAAAAGTGCAGTTCTCTGGCTTTCTGGGTGAATCATTTCACAGTCCACAAATAATTTACCAATGATAGGACAAGTTCCCAGTGTAAATCATCTTTATTCTCAACATTAAAAAGCCAAATCACTTAGCCTTCCCAGTAGAACATACAGTGGAACATTTCTACTCACCAAAGTTGAAGTTATTATTTCAGTTGATCGCCATTTTAACTGTTTTGCTATGTCCTTTTTCTTGAAGTTCTCGTTAGGCAGAAAGTGACTAAAGGATGCAAGTTTACATGTATTCTAATCTCTTCTTACACAATTAAGAAAAGAACAACCTATTGGTAAAATATCAATTTAAATGAATACAAAAATATTTTAAAAATTATTCTTCACTTGGCAGCTCTAGAAAATCTAATTCCCTTTGAATCATTACTGTAATTGGTATTCAGTGGTATCTGTTGAAGTGGACCAAAGATGATTTTTTTCTTGCTTTATAAAAAATTTGTGACTTTTTCCCAAAGTACTTTCAGTGGGTACATATGCAAATTTGAAACTTTTTTAGTGAATTTATATATGTTCTGATGTATCAAAAAGGATTTCATCTTTCATACTGTTGATTTCCTAGTATATTTTTGAAGAGTATCTAGAAAGTTTTAAGAAGCTTATAGCTTTAAAAGCAAATCGCTATTCAGGTATGCCTTACTTTATAATGTTGCTTAAAAGCTGTGTTGAGTTTGAATCATTAAAAGTAAATTATGTCTGTATGCCAAAGAGATATAAAAAAGGAAAATGACATATCTACCAAAATGTTTATGGCAGCTCTTTTTTTGTGACTGCAAAGAATTGGAAATTCAGGGGATGCACATCTATTGGGGAATGGCTGAGCTGTGGTATATGATTGTGATGGAGTACAATGGTGGTATTTTTAAAAATGACAAACAGGATGGTTTCAGAAAAAACCTGTGGAGTCATGCCAGTAATCTCCAGGTTCTGCTCAGAGCATTGTATACAGTAACAGTGATATTGTATGATGATTAATTGTGAATGGCTTAGCTATTCTCAGCAATACTGTGATTCAAGATGGTTCGAAAGGACTAATGATGAAAGATTGATTCTTAAAAAGATCAGAAGGAAATATACACAAGTAGGACAGCTTTGAAAGTTACATTTATGAAATACTTGAAAACCAAACTGTACAAAATATTTTTTTAATTTCATGTGTTCTTTGGTCATTAAGTCACATCTGACTCTTTGTGACTCCATGGACCATAATACTCCAGGCCCTTCTATCTTCTACTATTTTCTGAAATCTATCCAAACTCATGTTTGTTGTTGCCATGATGCTATGTATTCATCCCATTCTCTGCCATCCCCTTTTCCTTTTGCCTTCTATCTTTCCCAACATCTGGGTCTTTTCCAAAGAGTCCCATATTCTCAATATATGGCCAAAGTATTTTAAGCTTCAGCTCCAGTATTTAACCTTCCAATAAATGTCCTGAATTAATTCCTTTAATTATTGACTAACTTTGATCTCCTTGCTGTCCAAGGGACTCCGAAAAGTTCTCTAGCACAATTCAAAAGCATTAATTCTATGGGACTTGACATTACTTAAAATCCAACTCTCACAGCCAAACTATAGCTTTAACTATATGGACTTTAGTCAGAAAGATGATGTCTGTGCTTTTTGGTCTGTTGTCCAGATTTGCCAGAGCTTTCCCTCCAAGGAGCTTTTAAGTCACCATTCCATCTGCAGTGTGATCTTTGAGTCCAAGAATATAAGATATGATACTACTTTCATTTCTTCTCCCTTTCTTTGCCAGGATGTGATGGGACCAGTTGCCAAGATCTTAGGTATTGGTTTTTTGTTTTGTTTTGTTTTTATGTTAAGCTTTAAGCAGTTTTATGTACAGTCCTCTTTGTTGTTGTTCTACTTTTTATATGCCAGTGCTTATTTTATTTGGTATTTTAGTTCAGAGTTAAAAAATAAAATTTAACTTTGAAAATAAGATCAGTTTTGAATCACACACCTGGAATATGAGTACTTCTCTGGGCTTATATATTTATTAAGCAGTTGTTTTAGAACAGGTCCAGCCCCACACCAACTGTTTCATAGACTTCTTTAATTAAATATCCTATGGACATTTCAACCTCAAAATGTTTCAAATGGAACTCTCAAATCTGCTAGATTTCCTCCCCAAATCTTGCCCTTTTCCAGACGTCCCTGTTACTCTCAAGGGTACCAGTCTCTGGACAGAAGCAGGTATACCCAAAGAAAGAACACTGGGAAATGAATTTAAACTGTTTGCATTTTGTTTTTCTTCCTGGGTTATTTATACCTTCTGAATCCAACTCTTCCTGTGCAACAAGAGAACTGCTCGGTTCTGCACACATGTATTGTATCTAGGATATACTGTGACATATTTAATATGTATAGGACTGCCTGCCACCTAGGGGAAGGGGTGGAGGGAGGGAGGAGAAAAGTCAGAACAGAAGTGAGTGTAAGGGATAATGTTGTAAAAAAAATGACCAAGGCATGGGTTCTGTCAATAAAAAGTTATAATTATTTTTTTAAAAAAGTATAACTGTGGCAAAATTAAACGTTTAATACATAAATGAGAAGAAAAAAGTTATTTTCAGAGCTATAATCAGAAAAAAATAGTTCACAATCATATGGCACTTAACTTACTACAAACTTTGTGAAGTATATAGCACTATGGCAGCTCTTCTACATTTCCCTCATTTTGAGCTGCTAAGGAGAAACTGGGCAACCAGGTGGTATAGTGGACAGAGTGCCAGTCCTGGAGTAAGAAAGATTCATCTTCACATCTGGCCTCAGGCACTTAGTAGCTGTGTGAGCCTGAACAAGTCACTTAACTCTGTTTGCCTTAGTTTCCTCATCTGTAAAATGGGATAAAAAAGGAAATGGCAAACCATTCTAGTGTCTCTACCAAGAAAAGTCCAAATGGTGTCATGAAGGAGTCAGAATGACTGAAACAACTGAACCACAAGGGGAAACTAAGACTTAGAGATGGAATGAATTTGCTTGTAAGTTGCAGAGAAAAACTTGAAGCCAGGTCTCCTGATCCTAATCTGGTATATTTTCTACTATATCACAGCTAATAGACTGAAGACTAGAGGCAGGAGAGAATTTAATGAGAGAGCCATTGAAATAAAATGCTTCAGAGATCCTGATGTAAGAGTAGTTGGCACTTCGAACGTGCATTATGTACACAGGCAAGGCAGAGATAGAAACAGTCTTGTTATTGGCATATATTGTTTACATGGATAGAGGAAACTGTTGAAGAGGTGGTAAGACAAATCACAAGCCAAGCTTAGCATGATAGAATAATGTTATGCATGATATAGTAATTAGTTGAAGCTTCATTTATTTGGACTTTTAGTGAAAAGAAAGAAATAAAGAATAAAAGAAAGGAAGGAAAGAATGGCAAAATTTTCTTGATTTGCCTTAATGATAATTTAATTCTTTAAAAGATGGAACAACCATTGAGAGAAATTTTTATGCTTGACCTGACTCGTGGCAGCAAGGAGATTTTGTTTGCCTACATAGAAACAACAGGAACCTTCTAGGGAAATGACTGTTTTAGAATTTGTAACAGAGAAGGAGATGAAAGCCTGGCAGTTCGACATGCATTTTAGATTTCCAGAGAGCTGATTTCAAAGGGTTCAGAGAAAGGGTAGTTAGTATCCACTGGACTAAAATTAAACAATGAAAGATAACTCAGGAAGGATTAGAGTCTCTCATGCATGAAATTCTGAAGGCACAAAGAGAAACAATTTGAATGGTAGGGGGAAAAAAGAGAAATAGTTTAAAGAAACCCAAGAATATAGAAAGAGAACTCATCAACTTAAGTTTTGTTTTTAAAATCATTATTGATCTCTTTTGTTTGTACATTATCTTCTTTTCCCAACATTATCCTTTCTTCCTTCCCCATCTAGTGAACCAGCTTAGCTTTTAAATGCACATCAACCGATCCTCAATCAATGCAAAACAATTAAGGAGCTAAGTGCCAGGTACTGTGCTTTAAGCTTAGATTTAAGTATGAAGAATACAATAGTCCCTAATTGCAAGGAACTTATACATTTAATGCAAGAGATGTGTGTGTGTGTGTGTGTGTGTGTGTGTGTGTGTGTATACATATATATATATATATATATATATATATATACACACACACACACAGAAAGTATAAATATAAATGCAGGGTTTGGAAGGAAAAGCACTGGTATTTGGAGAGATTTGGAAAGCTACCACGCAGAAGAAGATGTTTGATTGGTATCTTAAAGGAAAGGATGGACTTTATGAGGTGCAAATAAAGAGGGAGCACACTCCAGTCAAGTGGGATGACCATTGCCAAAGTGTTGTGTGTGAGGAACAGAGAAGGGCTCCTTTAGTTTACTGGATTGGGGGAGTAATTTCTGTGGATGCTGGAAGGATAGGTTGGAGCCAGATTGTCTAAAGTTTTAGAAACTAAATAGAGGAGTTTATAATTGATTTTAAAGACAATAAGAAGCCATGGAAGTTGAGTAAAAGAATCATGGGGTCACATATATTTAAGGAAAGCTACTTTGGCATTAGTGTGTAGGGTGAATTAGAGTTCTGAGAAATCAGCAGACTATTGCAAAAATTGAGACAAGCAGTGAAGATGGTAACCTGAACTACGACGATAGCTCTGTGAACAGAAAGACAGTCTTATGTGAGAGGTATTGTCAAGAAATGGCAAACTTTGTCATCTGACTGTGTAGAATGAAAGTGAGTTGAGGAATTGAGCATAATGCTGAGTTTTATATCACTGGGAGATTGGAAGAATGCTGATCCCTTTGGTAGATGGCTAAATATAGGGAAACTAGTGAAATATGCTAAGTTTGGTTTTAGACTTGTTGATTTTGATATGTCTGAAGATCCAGTTGGAAATGTCTAATAGGCAAATGGTAACTTGGGACTGAAGTTCAGAGTACAGAGTAGGATTAGATACAAGACTCCTGGCGTTATCTCTAAGTAATGCTGGATGGGACAGTAGATAGAGCTCTGTAAGTAGAGTTAGGGATACCTATCTTCAAATTTGGCCTTGTACACTCTGTGTGACTCTGGGCAGTTTTCTCCCCTGTAGAATTGGATAATAGTACCTATGTCACAGCATGGTGCCTGACACGTAGTAGGCACTTAATACATTCTGCTTCCATTCCATTTGCATAGGGATGATTGTTAAATCTATGTGAGATCACCAAAAAAGAAGATTTAGAGTTAGGATTCTTAACATGAGGCCATGAATTTGCTTTAATTTTTTTCATAATTGCTTCAGTATAATTTGTTTCTTTTGTAATCTCATGAATTCTATTTTATGCATTTAAAAACCTTATTCTGAAAAGAGGTCCATGGGCTTCACCAGACTACTAAGAGAGTCCATAAAGTTTAATCCCTCTTAGAGGTAGAGGAGGGCCCAGGACAGAATATTAGAGAACATTGATATGGGCCATTTCGAGGATGATGGGCCAGAAGACTGAGGAGCAGCAGAAAAGTAAGACGAAGACTAGGAGAAAGTACTGTTGCAAGAACTCAGAGAGGAAACAGTATCTAGGAGCAATGTCAAATGTAGCAAATGGGTTGAGAAGGGTGAGAACTACTTGTAGGGGAGATGGAACCAGGGGCAATAGTGTTTCTCTAAGAATAGTGTCAGGTAGCTAAAGCTCTAAAACGATTGGAATTTCTTGAAGAAAGTTAGGGAGCCAGAAGGATCTATCCTCTGTTTTAATCCTCTATTTGAGGAAAGAAGATCAAGGATAGTAGATGTGATACAATTGTTGAGTTAGTCTTCTTTTAATTATCTTGGAGATCTGTAGAAGTGCCAGGTCTCTCGAGACTGGAGAAGGCAATAATCCCATTTAAAAAAAGAAAAGAAAAGAAAAAGAATGAAATCTACAAAGCCAATGAGATTGAATTTGATTCCTGAAAAAAAAATCTAGAATCTATAATGAAAATGATGATGGTAGTCACAAAGAAATGATGATCACATAACTTGGTGAAGAATATGCAGACTAGTACCTCATTTTCTTTTGTGACAGGGCTACTAGACCCAAAGTAGCTTAGGGGAATTCTGTATGTAAAGTACAATTTTTAAATTTTGTTACTTGAAAAATAAAAATAACTGTTTTTAAAACAAAAATTGACTGTATGTAATACATTTTTCTCATTACTATTGTTTTTTATTATAAATTCTAACTTTAGATTTGATGAGTAAATTCTGTCGCTAGCTAATACAAAGATAGCAGTAATTTCCATAATAGATATTTGTTAAAATATCAATTTCATTTTTCTATAAAGTAGTTAAACACGTCATTGGCGTGTGCATTCTCATCTTTTACTAATGGCTAGATAAAACCTGGTATGAGACTTGTGTGCGATATCAAGATGGTAAAATGCTTTGTTAGTTATTTATAACTCATTGTGAAGAGCACAAGTTTTGTTTATTTATTTAGGGTTGTTACACAGTCCTTCACAACATAGTGAGGAAGACCCTAATGTGTTAGGTAGACTCTGGGACAGGAATAGCATAGGATGGTGAGATATGCATATGTTAGAGTCTGTATTTTTAGAGGAAACTCTCAAATCCATGAGATCATGAAGATGTATTGGTGTTGAGTGCCTCTGTCCCTTCTACTTTCCTGTTGTGTAGAGAAGCTCGAGTTGGTTACTTTTATTGCTCTAACTTTGCTGTTGTTCATTATTTTACTGTGTGTGGGCTGTTTTCTACTTGGTCAAATTTAAATTTTTTGTTGGGCTAAACTTCTTTGGACTATCCAGATGACCAGGGTTTCTCTCTTGCTTCTGATTTCTTTACTTCTCAAACCTTTTTAGTACAGTTTTTATTGATGGTAATTTATTTCTTTTGTTATTTGAGCTACTTTGATTCCTTCTATGGCTTTAAGGTTTTGATTTTGCTTTCAATTCCTGATTGAAGGAATCGATAATAACTGATATGCTTTTGTTTTCTGGATTCCTTTTCCATCTTCTAAAGGAAGACTTTCCCAGTCCCTCTTAATTATAGTGTCTTCCCTCTGCTGATTGTTTCATGTGTGTCCTTTCCCTAGCTTGTTTGTCCATAGTAGGCTGTAAGCATCTGGAGGGCAAGGATAGTTTTTTGCATTTCTTTGTATCTCCTATGCTTAGTCTAGTGTCTGATATGTTACAGGTATTTAAAAATAAATTAATCAGAAAGATTAAAACAAAGTTAAGACTTAAAAATGGAAGAAAATGTAAGACATATGATATAACAATAACTGATCTAGAAAATAGTTTAAGAATCATCCGACTTCCTGAAAATCATGATCAAATACTGTGAAAGAATGCATTTGTTCATGATATTCATCTTCAGTTGTAAAGCAAATGTAAAACAATTGCAAAACTAAGGGAAAGACAGTAGGCATGAGCCAGATGAGTCAAACTATGACCTTGACCACCATCTTCCCTCAAACCGTGAACCTAAGAGACTTGGAAATAAGTTTATCCAAACAACCAGACCTGCTTTCAGTCCATGGTTCAACATGAAAAAATGAAATGATCCTTATCAGTAGAAATGACATTAAAGAAAAGGCGTTGATATATGCTTTGTTGCCCTAGCCTAACAACTGCTTGCAGCTGAATTCGTCCATGTATGTTGTTTTCCCTATTAGAATGTGAGCTCCTTGTGAGTAGGACCATCTTATTTTTTGTATGTCCAGTTATTTCTATATATAGTTAGCTTATTGTTTTGTACATGGTAAGTGCTTAACAAATGCTTCACTCTTTTGGGACATACTTTTTTTTTCTTTTTAGAATGAGTCTTTATATACATTATATATACATATATATATATATATGTATATGTATTTTGTATTCCACTTTAAATCACTCTGTCAAATCCATAGGGGCTTTGGGGAATTACAGGAGAAGTATGCCAATTTCCTTTTCAAAATTTTTTGAGATAAGTGATGCTCTTGTCATTTTGTAATTTGTCATTGTATATAATTACACATGAGGCCACTAAGTGGCCTGTTGGCTAGAATTTTGGACTTCACAGGCAGGAAGACCTGAATTGGAATCCTAGCTTTAGGATTTAACTATGTGACAAGTCACTTAGGCTTTCTGAAACTTTTTCTTCATCTGTAAGATGGGGATAATGATATACCTATTTTCTACAGTTGTTTTGAGGATCAAATGAGATAATATGTGGAATGCTCTTTGTGTGCTGGGAAGCATTATGTATAGTGTAGCAAAATATTGCAAAATGGTCCTTATATTTTTGAGATACCCTGTTTAAATAGTCGAATTATTATCAGTAAGTATTATGAATGGCA
Organism: Antechinus flavipes; assembly: GCF_016432865.1. Classification (NCBI taxonomy): domain Eukaryota; kingdom Metazoa; phylum Chordata; class Mammalia; order Dasyuromorphia; family Dasyuridae; genus Antechinus; species Antechinus flavipes. Next base: position 63,799,666 of record NC_067404.1, on the reverse strand, counting down.
AATCACTCCAGTGTCTTTGCAAAGAAAAACCCAAATGGGGTCAGGAAGATTGGATAAGACACAGCATTTATTAAGTACCTAATCTGTGCTTTGCACTGTACTAATGCTGGGAATACAAAGAAAGGCAAGAGATAGATCCTACTCTGTTGGAGCTCATCATTCAAGGGGGGAAATAACATGCAAACAATCATGTATGGAAAAAATACATTTCAGGATAAATTGGGGATTATTTCAGAAGAAAGGCTCTAAAATTCAGGAGGATTGGAAAAGGCTTTTTACAGAACGTGAGTCTTTAGCTACGGCTTGAAGGAAGCCAGAGATGAGATAGGAGATGGAGGCAAGGAAACAGCCAGTGAAAATTCTTAGTAATAATAAAATTTCTGGAGTTTGCAATAAGTGAAGATCTAGGAGTTTTTCAGCATCTCCCTCTTTAGGTTTTACTAATTCCTAAATTTTACCTCTTATTTGGTCTAATGTCAGTATAAAGATAAAGTTTTTTGCTTGTTTTTTAAAGATTACTCTAGGATTATTTTGATGTAAATTGGAGATCAGGTTACCACTGATAAAAGGCAGTGTGAAATCTTTGCTTATGGTTGGTGATAGCTGTTTCCTTTGATATAGTACTGGTGCATATTTAAAATATTGATGTATTTATTTCATTCCATGGATGCTTCTGGTTTGCCTACTTCAGTGGTCAATGTCATCTGCCTTGAAGTATTTCCAGCAGGGGGAAATTATCTAATTTGTTCCAATGTACCATGACTTCTTCTGGCACCAAAACTTGGAGTAAGTACCTTTTGTTCCACTTGTCTTTCATATTGGGTCTATTGGGTGGTTTCATTTATAGCCAGCCAGACTGCAAACCTTTGCTGTCCTATCTGTTTCTTAAATTCCTTGCTTCCCCATTAGTGGTATTGCCAGAGTCAAGCTGGTCAGTTTTTCATGGTTTCTGTTGACCCTTTGTAGCTATTGTGGTTATCTCGGGGCACAGAGAATCCCCACTTTATACTATCCGGGATGGCATTCCTTTATTTTGTCTCCCTCAGTGATGGATTGAAGGGAATGGTTATTATTATTATATATCTCTTTTATTCTTCACTTGGTAATAATGATCTGGGTCATCGAACAAAGTAATTTCTATTTTTCCATCTCAAAAAGAATCTTATCTGATTTTGACATGTTCTTGGGAAATGCATTGTTAGAGGAGTGCCCTCAAGATAATATATTTGCTTTTTCAAATGATTTTTAAAAAAAAATCATAGTATCATCTTTTATTCTTTACAACACTCCATAAATTGTTTTATTATAGAATATTGTTTGCAGAATCATACCCATTCCCTTGTTATACCTTCATCAAGGATAGACTATAAACCATCTTAAGTACTAATTTTACTATTGGAGTTTAAACATGAGATCCTTATCCAATGACCTGTGATGAGTAAACTCACTATTAGAGGAAATGAATTGTTTCAATATGATATTCTTTTTTTATGAACCAAATGAACCAAAAAAAGGAAGTTGTAGCTAAATGAAAAGATGACTCACAATTTTCTTTTAAATGACAAAGGTATTAGTAATGGAATTAATTCTACTCTATGACCAAAACTAATAAGAGACAGCATTTCATGGAGCATTTGGTCATTTTAGATTACTATGTGCACTATAAGTATTTGGAAAAAGATCACCATAAAATAATTATAGCCCATGTACTATAACATGAGATGAGATATAGTAGAGAAATGCTGCAAAGAATGATTGAGCCATATCAAATCAGTATATTCTTTGAGAACCTGTGGCTTTAATATAAAGGTAGGCATAGGGGAGATTAAGAAAATATGGTTCAGAGGCAAGAAACAAGAATGTTTTAAGGAAAACATTGAACATGATAAACTATGAACTTTTAAGTACCGTAACAAAAAAAGAAATCATTAATGGGATATGGTAGCTATTCCTTGTTAGAATTCTTACAAAGTGTAAAGTTATTAGAGTTGATAGAGACAATAATTATCTAATTTAGCATGGTTCAATATGATTGATCTGATCTTACAAGGAGATGTTATGGGCCAGAAGAAACAAGGTACTAAGTGGAGCTGATAGAAACAATGCTTGTGTTCACACCTTTAGAGAGCTCATATAAGCTCCCACAGAGCACTCTGGGAGATTGAGAGCCAGGAGCACTCTGGGAGATACAGAAGCCCACAAGCCCTCTCTCAGGGCAAGACAGATTCATTCACTTCATCTCACACCACTCTGGTGGCTGGGCTCCTGCATTTCCCCCACTGAGAGCAAGGCTGGTCTGAAAGGCTCTCCAGAAAGCTGCCCAGCCCCAGGCAAGGAGACAAGAGATTCATTCCATCTTCCACCTTTGTACTGGCTGAAGGCTGAAGAAAGCAGAAGCAGAACCAAAGGGCAAAGCTGCAAGAGCTCTTGGAACCAAGCAGAGAGATAGGCCTCTAAGAAAACTAACTGGGCTATATTGAAGGACACAATAAAAGATTTGAACTTTTAGCACCTGGCTGCATTTGGGTGATTATTACTTTTAACTGAAACTAAGGCTGCCTCCAGAAAACCTCCCCAAGAAACCTGCTCCCAGGGAGAACCATTATATTATAAAAAAGAAGAACACCACAATTCCTAAATCTACTCTATATACACTTGTTAGAGAAGGTGTAAAAATCAACACAAAACCAGAATAATGGGTTGCTGTGACCAAGGAATTCATAACCATGTGATCAGTCTACTGATGATGATTCTGCCTCTACTTTCTAGACTTGTCCTTGAAATGCAGATTGAATCTCTTGCTGGACCTCCCATACATGAATCCTGTGGGTAGATACTGCCAGAGCTTGTGCTCTTTAGATATAGCTTTTAAGACCTTGGGATCACTTGGGTTGTTATAAGATGAATAAAAATAAGAAAAAGATATGATATTATATAGTTAAAATAACTTCAACCTGATGAATGGATAGATTTTAGGGTAGATGATAACTCTCTCCTACAGAAGATTAGTCAACATCTATGGAATACTGTAAGGAGACCAAAAGACCCCACACAGTGTCTCAGGCCTCAAATACATACAGCAGTATCACTCCCTAAAGCTGTGGAGGGAAAAACAAGTTTAGAGAAAGTTTGTCAATCGATTGAACCAGTGTGCACATATGTTTAAGGATGAAATCAGAAGGAGGACAACTGACAAAAAAAGGACAGTAGCTATAAAGATTTATATGTATTGGATGTACCCTGGCATGATCTCCCAGTCAGCAAAGAAAAGGGCCTGGCTTTTGATGAGTTAGATAGCAAGTTATATAGAGATTTAGAGTGGACTCAGTCAGCATGGTGCATGATTTTTTCCAGCTCTATTCAGTAATATGAACATATATTAAGCATTTATTAGTCTTTTGGTAAAAACATTTTGGTTTAAATTGTAAACATTTATTAGACACCTATAGAAATTGAAGTATTAGGCTGAGCTGGTGACAGACAAAAAAAAGGGAAAAAAAATCCTTGCCCTCCAGGAACTCACAATCTAAAGGGAGAGATAACATGCAAAACATAAATGGGAGTTAAGCCTAGAAGGAAGGTCCAAGAAGGGGAGAGAAGGAGAGGGAAAAGAAGGGATACTACTGGGAAAGTCCTCTTCTAGAAAGTGGGATTTGAGCAAAGTCTTACAAAGGCCAGGAATGTGAAGAGATCAATATGAAGAGGGAGATTATTCCAGACTTGGAGGACAGTGGCTGAAAAGGCACAGAGGCTAGAGATACAGTGTTGTATGAGAATAACAATGAGAAGGCCAATGTGTTGAGTTGTAGAATATACAAAAAGGAGTAGTGTTACCAGACTACTAAAGGTAGAAAGATACTAAGTTGTAAATGGTTTTGAAGGCTCTATGGGATTTTATATTTGATTCCAGAGGTAAAAGGGAGTCACTAGAGTTGGTTGAGTTGGGCAGTGAATGACATAGATCTTCAATTTGGGAAAATTACTTTGACATTTGAATGGAGGATGGACTGGAGTGGAGAGAAACTTGATTCAGGGGCACGAATGAACATACTGTTGTCATGGTGTGAGGTGGTGGGGGCCTTTACTAGGATGGTGATTGTGTGAGTGGAAAGAAGTCATATGCAAGAGATGAAAATGACAAGACATGAGAATAGATTAGATATGTGAAATAATTGGAAATGAGGAGGTGAGCAAGATTTCAAGGTTATACACTTGGGAGTCTGAAAGGATGGTGATGCCTTCAATAATAATAGGAAAGTTTATAAAAGGGTCAGAATTGGAGGGAAAAGATGTTTAGTTTTGGGCATGTTGAGTTTAAGATTGCCTATGGGTCATTTAGTTTGTGATGTTGAAAAGGTATTTGGTGACGTGAGACTGAAAGTCAAGAGAGATGTCAGGGAATGGATAAACACACATAAATTTATACACAAACATATACGTATACACATGTATAGCTAGCTATATTATTTGCCTGAAGATGATGATTGAACCCATGAAAATCGTTAAAATCACTGAGTCACCTAGTATGGAGGGAGAAGAGAATAAGGTTCAATATAAACCCTTAGAGGTCACCCAAGCATAATTAGTTGGCATGATCTGGATGAAAAACTAGTAAAGAAAAGTAAGGTGATTTCACAAAGAGTAGGAGGAGAACTAGGAGAAAGCAGTATTACAAAAATCTAGAAAGGAGAGAATAACCAGGAGTGTTTGATTAGCTATGTCATGGGTTTTAAAGGGGGAAAAGAAAGGTAAAGATTGAGTAAAGGCCATTATCTTTGACAATTAAGTCTTTGAAAAGAGCATTTTTTCATTAGATGATGAGATTGGATGCCAGATTACTAAGCAAAAAATCCATTGAGGTGAGAAGATGTTTTCTGATGGTTTTCTTGGAGAAGTTTAGCCACAAAGGGAGAGAAGATAGTATGATAACTAATAGACGTGATAGATCAAGTGAGAGTTTTTTAAGGGTAGTGAAGATATGGATGTATTTGTAGACAAAGCATATGATGAGTGAAAGAATAGGGATGGTAGGAAAAGGAGGTCTGTTGGAGAAGATGGTAAAAGTCAGACTATTTTGTAGTGGGGTTTACCTTGGCAAGGAGAAGTGTGTCTTTTCACAGGAAATAGAAGTGAAAGAAGAGATCTTGGGGGAAGGGAAGAATGATGAATGAGGAGGAGAAAAGAAGAGGGAGCTTTCTGAAAATGCACTCAGTTTTTTCAATGAAGTATGAGATGAAGTTCTCAAGTAGGAGCTGGGGAAAGGGACACCATGGGAAACTTGATGAGGGATGGGAGGATTCAGAATATCCATTCAGATTAAGATCAAGGTCCTCTTTCCCTTGTCAGGTCACTCCTAATTATTTTAAAGGGAGAAATCTTTCCTGGGATGATGTGGAAACAGGGAAAAACAAAATATTATTTCTAAATTGGTAATTAAAAACTGTTAAGTATTTTGTTTTCTGATTAATTCAAAGTTGTTGGACTAGGATGATTTGTAAATTATTTCATAATATTTTTTAAAATGGCTTAGTGAGCTTGCCCATTGAGCCTCTAGCCAACAGCAGAATCACATTTTAGGTCCAATTCCTCTGACTGTAGAGCTAGTGTTTTTTGTATCATACACCATTTTCCTTGCTAAGATAAAATTGCAAAGTCTCTGTTGCCACAATATGAATTGCCTTTGATCAATCTCCAGGCCTTGGAAATCTCATATTGGCCATCTTTGCATCCTTGTAGCCACTTGAGTTAGGCAGCCTCTTATTTTCTTCAGTTTCTTGTTTTTTCTTAAGGATTTTATCACTTTCTAAATCCAAGACACATCCCCTTTTGTCACAAATGTGTCATTTTTGAATCCTACTGTTTTATTTCTGCCGTACCCAGACCTGCCTTATACTGACACCTGCTGGGATACACAGGACTTGGACAACATCTGATAATAGATAGTATGGTATATAGCAAAAGCCTGGTTTAAGTCCTTGATGCCAGAATTGAATCTATAGATGCTGATTGGAATCAAATAAATACACTCTTTTGGCTTATATACTGAGTAAAGCTACACAACAGCATGATATGTCTTAGTTTACTGTATTAAGATACAGAATCATAGATTTATAGCTAGAAGTACTTTGAGGCCATCAAATTCAACTCTCTCATTTTTCAGATGAGGAAATTAAGGCACAGATTCTCTGGGGGGCAGTTCTCATAGTCTCTATTCTACGTGTATCTCAGAGGAACTGAGAAAGAAAAGGTGTTACCTATCAAGATGATCATAAACTTTTCCCCATATAGTCATGTCACTAGGATTGTTGGGAGAAGTTTAATTTCAAAAGTAACATGTTAACTCTGAACTCACTTCAAATCTATTCTGTCCATCTGACAAAGATCTGGTGGGAATCAAATGAGAAAATTCAGTGGATCTCTGATTTCACTGTGAGCATTCTCTCCATTGCTGTAGCTTTCTTTCCTTGCCTTTTCATCCTATGTGATGCTTGTCCATATTATTCTTTCCATGCTCCCCAGTGGACTCATCTATCATCCTAGAGTCCTTCCTCTAGTTCTTAAGTTTCAAGGGATAACTAAAAAGCTATCCATTTATTATCCCTTGCTGGTCCTGTGTGACTAGCCTACTTCCTTTTCTCATCATGTATTTCCTCAATGATTTCCTTTATGCTGCTTCTCTTATGTACATTGTCACCGCAGATAGGTTACAACTTACTTGCATCCACCATTTGTCTTTGATATTTGGATAACCTGGAACTTAAACTACTCAGAGATAGTGGTATCCCAAGATTTACAACCATTTAGCCTCAAGGAGAAAACATGTATGTTGACAAGATCGGTTTTTCCCACTAGGTAGGATTTTAATATCATTTAAGCATTTTGTAGATTATACAACTCTATGCAAATAAAAAGACATTTTAAAATCTGCTAGAATGTTTTCTTGAGGCACCATTAAAATCTGTCAGTTTGTAACTTATTGATGAATGCATATGTTTTTCCAATATTTTGTTACTATGGGGCAATTAAGCATTCGGCCAATCATTCTTCCCATGCCTATAGTAGTAGTAGAAAGAACTGTGTATCAGGTATCAGGAAAAATGGGTTCTAGGCTTAATTCCTTCTCTTTGGTTGCTCTAAACCTTGGTTTTCTTACCTCTAAAAATGAAGTTGATAATTACTCCAGTCCTTTTTGAGATGTGAGACTTTGTGAAAGGCCCAGATACTTTTGTGACTTATTTCCAACTGAAGTGAACTGATTGGTTACACTGGATTAAATGACTCCTTTAGAACAGCAGGGGAAACAACATTCTGCTACTCTAAGGGATGACCAGAATTAAAGCCAGAGGTTGAAATTTGAATAACAATTTGGGCTAGTGCCAGTGAGAAGTATTCTGCTTTTTTCTTTTTGTTTGTCCACATTATTCAATTGAACTTTCTGTGCATCATGTAGAGGTTATGAGCTGAAAGTTCCAATGTCATTTGTGATTCCTGAGGGCCAACTGTTACTTCCTTTCCTCAAATTCTCCCTGCCTTGCCCTTTTGATGAAAATCCACCCTCTACTTCTTCTGATTAAAGTATCAGTACCCCTATTTAAAATGGACATATGTGGGGAAAATTTAGTCCCTTGAGCTGACTGGGTTTTGTATTTTTAAATAATGTGGGTGGTCAGGATGGGGAGGGTTGCCAATGTCGGTTTATGCCATTAACAGCTTAATTTGGTTTATCAATTCCCTAAAATAAAATAGGGAAATAAGATTTGGTGGTGGGAAGGAGTCCTGAAGAATTCTGCCATGGAGATATGGTTGGTGGGAATTGTCAAAAGGCAACATCACAAGCAGTAGACATGTAGAGGGAGCATATAGGAAAAAAAGGGGAAGGTGAAAAATTGTCAACTTCAAAATTTTTTCATGGATTAATCTTTGTTCTATATTTCTCTATACTTATATTTCACAGTTCCTCTTTACTTTGTATTTTCATATTTTTTCTGAATAATGTGTTTTTCCTTATTAGATAATTGGGTTTTCTTCATGTGTGGTAGGTGTGGATAGACCTGAAATAAAACTTCTGAGGCCACAAACTCTAAAGGAGAGCTGGGTAGGTGAAGTCAACCCAGTTACTCATGGGAGCTCCACTATTCACAGATTTTTTAAAAATAACTTTTTATTGACAGAACCCATGCCAGGGTAATTTTTTACAACATTATCCCTTGCACTCACTTCTGTTCCGATTTTTTCCCCTCCCTCCCTCTACTCCTTCCCCCAGATGGAAAGCAGTCGTATACATGTTAAATATGCCATGGTATATTCTAGATACAGAAGGTAGAAATAACCCGGGAAGAAAAACAAAAATGCAAATGGTTTAGATTCATTTTGCAGTGTCCTTTCTCTTGGGTGTAGCTGCTTCTGTCCATCCTTGATCAATTGAAACTGAGTTAGATCTTCTTTTTGTTGAAGAGATCCACTTCCATCAAAATACATCCTCAGACAGTATCATTGTTGAAGTACATAATGATCTCCTGGTTCTGCTCATTTCACTCAGCATCAGTTCCTGTAAGTCTCTCCAAGCTTCTCTGTATTCATCCCGCTGGTCATTTCTTACAGAACAATAATATTCCATAACATTCATATACCACAATTTACCCAGCCATTCTCCAATGGATGGGCATCCATTCATTTTCCAGTTTCTGGCCACTACAAACAGGGCAGCCGCAGACATTTTGGCACATACAGGTCCCTTTCCCTTCTTTAGTATTTCTTTGGGATATAAGCCCAGTGGTAGCACTGCCGGATCAAGGGGTGTGCAGAGTTTGATAACTCTTGGGGCATAATTCCAGATTGCTCTCCAGAATGGTTGGATTCGTTCACAACTCCACCAACAATGCATCAGTGTCCCAGTTTTCCCGCATCCCCTGCAACAGTCATCATTATTTTTTCCTGTCATCTTAGCCAATCTGACAGGTGTGTAGTAATATCTCAGAGTTGTCTTAATTTGCATTTGTCTGATCAATAGTGATTTGGAACACTTTCATACGAGTGGTAATAGTTTCAATTTCATCCTCTGAAAATTGTCTGTTCATATCCTTTGACCATTTATCGATTGGAAAATGGCTTGATTTCTTACAAATTTGAGTCAGTTCTCTATATAGTTTGGAAATGAGGCCTTGATCAGAATCTTTACCTGTGAAGATGTTTTCCCAGTTTGTTGCTTCCCTTCTAATCTTGTTCGCATTACTTTTGTTTGTACAAAGGCTTTTTAATTTGATGTAATCAAAATTTTCTATTTTGTGATCAGTAATGGTCTCTAGTTCATCTTGGGTCACAAATTTCTTCCTCCTCCACAAGTCTGAGAGATAAACTATTCTATGTTCCTCTAATTTATTTATAACCTCGTTCTTTATGCCTAAATCATGGACCCATTTTGATCTTATCTTGGTGTACGGTGTTAAGTGTGGGTCCATGCCTAATTTCTTGCCATACTAATTTCCAGTTATCCCAGCAGTTTTTTTCAAATGATGAATTCTCATCCCAAAAGTTAGGATCTTTGGGTTTGTCAAACGCTTGATTGCTATAGTTGACTATTCTATCTTGTGAACCTAACCTATTCCACTGATCCACTAATCTATTTCTTAGCCAATACCAAGGGGTTTTGGTGACTGCTGCTTTATAATAGTTTTAGATCAGGTACAGCTAGGCCACCTTCATTTGATTTTTTTCATTAATTCCCTTGAGATTCTCGACCTTTTATTATACCATATGAATTTTGTTGTTATTTTTTCTAGATCATTAAAATATTTTCTTGGAAGTCTGATTGGTATAGCACTAAATAAATAGATTAGTTTAGGGAGTATTGTCATCTTTATTATATTCGCTTGTCCTATCCAAGAGCACTTAATATTTTTCCAAGTATTTAAGTCAGATTTTATTTGTGTGGAAAGTTGGGTTTTGCTCATATAATTCCTGACTTTCCTTTGGTAGATAGATTCCCAAATATTTTATGCTGTCAACAGTTATTTTGAATGGAATTTCTCTTTGTATCTCTTGCTGTTGGATTTTGTTGGTGATGTATAAAAATGCTGAGGATTTATGGGGACTTATTTATTCACAAACAAATTAATAGCATTCACATTGCCCTGTATCTTCCTTTACTCCAGTCTGATGAAGAGATAATTCTCTTTCATCTTTCTAGTTACTCTGGTTCTCAATCTCAGTGCCATCCTTATTCCCTAGCTCTTACTTATCACATGTATCCAGTTAGCTGTCAAACCTTGTAATTGCTTTTCCCCCAACATCACATGGCCTCTTGTTTCCACTCATACAGCCACCTCTTTAGTTAAGGGCTCTAATCACCTCTCATCTGGACTATTGCAGTGGCCTCCTAATTGGTCTCTCTGTCTCAAGTCATTACTCACTTTAATCCATTCTCTGCACATCTGCTAGAGGGATTTTCCCAAGGTATAAATCTAACAGGGTTGCACCCCTACACAAGCACACTCAGTAAATACCAGTGATTCCTTATTACCTTTAGGATCACAATTAAACTCTTCTGTTTTGACATTCAAGGCTCGTCTCAAACTGATTTCTTCCTATATTTCTAGTCTTTTTATACTTGACTCCCATTTATTTATTTATTATCTGTAGTCTGGCCTGCTTGTTGTTCCTCATACATCTTCTACATCTCCTTTCTCTGCCTGTGCATGGACTGTCATCCATGTATAGAATTCTCACTCTTCTCCATTTCTTGGAATCTCTTATTTCCTCCAAAACTCAGCTCAAGTTCCATTTTCTACAGAAGAGACTTGCTGATTGATATGTGCTGAGACAAAATAAGTAGCATAAATGTCCACTTATACCATCCTATGGATTTTATACAAATTGATGAAAAAGAAAACAAGTGATTTTTCTGTGTGGCAAATAAAGAACTCAAACATCAAAATTATCAAAAAGCCACAAAATAATGACTTTCAAGGGTAAAAAGTCTAGTAACTTTCAGAGTGAGGAAAACTATCCATTTTCACTTTTCACAGCGTATTAAGTGGGAAGAATAGAGAACGTGCTCTTGTCCAGTTTGGCAAAACTGTCTTCAGAAGAAAGAAATAATCAAATCTATTTATAATCTTTGAAGTTTAGCAACCATGAGGGCACTGAACAATTTCCTCTGGGAGTTATTAAATTCCAGGAGCTCCCATCATCTGGGAAACTGTTTGGAGCAGAGAGTTTTGTAAGCATCCCATGTGGAATTTGGGAAGATAGTTTAGGTCTCTGAACCTAGGAAGAGTGAGTGGGGGTTGCCCCATCAGTATAGGTAATATCAGATATTGACCCAGCCAAGTGTGTCCTTTGGAATCCAGTGGTGTGGGTGCCCGTTGGCAATTATACCATTTTAAGGCCCTGCCTTTCTTATTTCATAGAAGGAGAAACCCTTTCAGCTAGCTCTCCCAAAGGAAAATTTTATTAGGAGAGTTTCAGATGATGATGAGCACTTCCAACCTAACTATTGACCACAAAGAAGTTTCTTAACTGAGTCATTTCCCCCTGAAGCAGGGAAGCAAATTCCATTTCTTTGTGCTTACTTTGGAAAATAATTTCAGTAGTGCTGAGGACAGCAAAAAGAAGTGCATTGGCATTTGAAGATTCGATGCAGCCTCAATACTTCTGCTTTCATTTGGGCAAAATCAGTTCTCTGGCAGTTCACTACTTAGTAGCATAATTGGGTGATAGCAGATATTGCTACTGACACAGGTGTGAAATTCCCAGCAGGCATATCAGAAGCAAACTCTTCAGATTGGAAAATTGCATGTGTGTCATTTATGCATTTGTGAAAACTGTCTATCTCTGTGTGTATTATGGGCATCATATATTTTCTATTTTATAGATACATATATGTACATTTTTATAACAAATGAGTGATGATGATATATATATATATATATGTGTGTGTGTGTGTGTGTGTGTGTGTGTGTGTGTGTGTGTGTCTGTGTATAGTTGTGATTTTATATGTGGATATAAATGCCACACATATTTCATTTCATTTTAGTTAGAACTCAGTCAGAATTATTTTTTCAAGTCCTTTTCCCCTCTTCACTCTGGTTTTTACTCTGAGATTTAGAGTTTATAAAACTCTTTTTCTAAATAGAACTATCTAACTTCACCAACTTGCTAAACTCTTCCCACTATGTTGTAAGGAAGCCTTTTTTGAGGAAGGTAAAACTGAATAACAATTTTCATTTAGAACTTTGCTTATCCAGTGTAATTATTTCCCTTAAAGATGTTAAAATATAATGGATAGAAATGAATAAAATCAACTCTCAGCTGTCTAATTGCAGGTTATCTTCCTGGTTGCTAACTGGTATGTATATGGGAAATGCAAATTCAATTTGCTGTTTGCTTGAACAATAAGTAATTAGGCAAATAAATCTATATAAAAATAATACACTTTATATCTGTGCAACATGACTTAAGGAAATGTTTTGCACAACTTCACCTGTGCCTTCTCAATGGCAGTGGAATGGGGAGGGAAGGAAGTGAGAGAATTTGGGACTCAAACTTTAAAAACAAATGTTAAAAATTGTTTTACATGTATCTGGGGAAAATAAAATATTAAATAAAAAAAACTGCACGTGTCATGAAGACACGACTTAACTGAACAGAACTGAACTAAATAGAAAAGGAAGCAGTAGAGGAAAATAAAAATAGAAAAGGGTCTAGACTAAGGCCTTGGAGTATACCCTCAGGTAATGAATAGGATATGTCTTGAGACCCAACAGATGAAACTGAGGAAGAATGGTCAGATAGATAGGAGTGTCAGAAAAACACAAACAGGAAAGAATCTCCAAGAAGAGAGAAGTCAAGGAAGAGGACTGAGCAGAGCTCAGTAGGAGGTCAATCGTTAGCTTAGAGGGAGTTGTTTCAGTTTAGTGACAATGTTTGAAAGCCAGATTGTAGAAAAGCTGAAAGGAGAACATGTAGAGATATTGAATATAAATGGCTTTGAAAAGGAAGGAGAGTTATATAATGACTACTAGTGGGAATGGTAGGACCCTATGAGACTTTTTTCTTTTAAGAAGGGGGGAGACTTGTGTATGCAGTAAAGAAACTGACATACAGGGAAAGATTGAAGATTATATAAAGGATTATAGTGAGGGAATTTGGCTGGAAAAGAAGGAGGGAGATGGAGGTAAGGGTAACACGAAGAGGGGTTGGTCTTGGTAAGAAGAGACATTTCTTCATCAGACACTGTAGTACAGGAAGAAACAGTGGGGGATGATGTCAGGAGAAGATGGCATATAATAAAAAGGAGAACGAGAGAGAGTCATTTGCAAGAGACCTCATTTTCAAGTATGAGGTACGATCTTCAACCGAGGAGAGTAGCTAGGGAAGGCTATTTGAAGTTCTCCTGAAGAAGAGAAGATTTGGAATTGCTTCTGTGGGGAGTGAGATAGAGATTCAATTAGGGAGGGTTGAAAGAGTTGCTTTGATATAGTGAGGACTCCAGGAACTATAAATAGCATAAATTTGTTGTGGACCCATTTAGTGAGTCATGTGACTTCCTTCAACTCTGTTCTGTAGTACCTCACTAGGTGTGTAGGAGGTAGTTGGTGATATTATCCAGTGATGAATTTTGCAAAGCAGGAGGTATGTTAGGACAAAGGAATAAGAGGTTCAAGAGTAGCGATGACTATAGAATTAAACTGGTTCATTAAAGGATCCAATTTGGGAAAGGAAAAGAATATAGTGAAGGGAAGAGATAATTTCTGCCATTAAATTGCGAGTTCCTCAAAAGCAAGGACTGGCTTTTGCCTTTCTTGGTATCCTCAAAGCTTTGCATATTGCCTAGCACATAATAGGTTTATTAATAAATGTTTATTAACCAGCCGACTGACTGGATTGTAATAAGGGGTAGGGGCTTTAGAAATTGCTGTCAAAAGAAATAGGTTTAGGAAGAGAAAGACATAGAGAGATGCAATGATAAGAGAGAAGATTGGAGAAAGGAATTTCAGAATTCATGATTATGGAAATATAACACTTGTAAGTTATGGCAAGATTACTTTGTGTGAGTAGCTGAGAGAGTGGAAAAGTAATTCATAGTAATTGAGTAATGTGGAGATCTGACACATTAAGTTATTTGACAGAACATCAAAATGTTTCTTGGCACATCCTCTTATACTGGAAGGAGCCAGTGTGGAGAGGGAGGGAGACTATAAGCCAGATGCTAAACTCAGTGAGAAAAGAGAGAATTTCTGAGGGTGGGGAAGAAGATTGGCAGATAACAGCCACCAGGAGCTGGATTGAGTGATAAATTTGTAGAGAATACACTTCAAGGGAGAAGAGGTTGCTGAATGATAGTAGTATAAGTGAGAGTTTGGAATTGTCTGTGAGAAACAGTATTCTGATTTCCTTTCTGGGAACATTGAGTGATAAGTGAGAAGGTACAACCTGTATTGGAAAGGCTCACCTGAAATTCAGTGACATCCCTGGAGAACTGTGTCTCAGTGAGAGTCAGAAAGAATATGAAAGGAACAGGTTTAAAATAAATGGAAATTTGTTGATCATTAGAAGAGAAATTTCAGAGGACATAGTTGAAGGAGATGAGTAGGTATATACTGGGACATTGCAGAGTTAAGATTGAAATAGAACAAATAGCAAGATTTGAGTAAGAGTGTTCAAATCCCAGCGTTGTGTAAACTTAGGCAAATATCTTTCCCTCTTTGGGCTTCAGTTTTTTCCTAGATTACCTCTAATATCCTTTCTAGTTATAACACTCTACAACCCTATAGCCTCAAGTCCCATGTTCATTGCTTTAGGCCATGACAGGCCCACACAACTGGGTGTGCCTTGGCTAACAATTTCTGTGAGCCTTATCATGTCTGTTGAACATGAGATCACTACCTGTACTCTTGACAAGAATTGCTCAAACTCATTCTAGAATGAACGGTAGCAGCGGAGTCAATATTTGTCCTAATACATAACACTGTGTTATTTATTTGTAGCCATAGAAATTATATGAATGCTGGTGCAAATCATATGCAATTAATGTATCTTAGTATTTGGATGAACTTTTTAGAATATCTTCTTCATCATCTTGTTGTGACTACAGTTGAATTATCCCCCAAAGCTATTATCCGTCCTTATTTTAAAAATTCTCTGACAGACAGACTTTATTACAGTTATGGTAACAAGTTCTTGTTTCTTTCATTTCTCATATCAGTAAGTTAACCTGAGTAAAAGCCAGTTATCATAGTAAGTAATTTGAATTTTTATCACTTTGTGCAACCACTAGCAATTAGAATTACTAACCAGGGCCAGCAAATGGCAACACAACTGCTAACCAGAAACATATTGGATATTTATTTAGTGCAAACAAGAATTTCACTGTGCACATCAAAGCCATCTAATAATATGAAAGTAAGATATAAATACACACGTGAAAGTTGCCCAAATTTGTGAATTTTACTTCTTTAAGTAGAAATATGTTATTTTTTCTAGAACATATGAAAACTAAGAAAAAATCTTTTCCATCAATTCATGTTAAGAGAATTTGGAAGTGCTGGACCCATAGAAATTTTTATCTTGACACTCTCATTCTAAATAGCTCTGTACGTTAAGGCATTTCATTTAAAATTGTTTCTAAGGGCAGCATGTATTTTGGGGGTAACTGTCCCAATTTCTTCCCACACTAACAGATGGAGAAACAGAAAGTGGCTAATTACTTTTCTCCTCACAGTTCTAAGGAACTCTAAGGACCTGGGGAAAGGTGCTGAGTGGACATTGGTTTTTTACATTCTATAATTGATGAGCCCCTACTAGTGTGTTCTCCAATTATTATTTCTTATCAGTTACTCATTAATTAGCATTTTAGAAAGGGGTGTTTATTAGTAGAAATAGTCTTTACAAAACAGCTCCCTAGAAGTCTGGGACCTATAATTCTACAAGTATATACTGTGTCCAGGGAAAATTAGGCTTATGCTTAAAGAGGTACTATGGGGAAAGGATAACTCATAGCTCTTGAAGGTTCTTTTGCTCAAGTCCTCAAGACATTTCCTTATGGTATGGTGAAGCTCTCTAATGTTCTAGCTGTAGCGTCACAAAGCCGCCTTTTCTCAGTATGTCTAGCTTCTTGTGACTGCTGCCAGTTAGTGCTATACCTGTACTGCTGCCAGAATACACTGAGATGGTCAAGCCCTCCATCCTCCAGATCATGCCCTCTAATGTATTGGGAGCTCTTCTATTTTTCTTCTATAGTATTTTACTTTGTGATCTCATCAGCTCCTGTGGATTTAATTACTATCTCTATTCTAATGGTGGGGCAACTACCTGGCACAGTGGATATAGTTTCAGGACTGGAGTCTGGAAGACTCATTTTCCTTATTTCAAATTTGGTCTCTGATGCTTAATAGCTATATAACCCTGGGTATGTTACTTCATCCTGTATGGCTCAGTTTCCTTTTTTTTTTTTTTTTTTTTGGCAAAGAGAAGCCCTATTGAGGTCACAGAATTCGATATGACTGAAATGACTGAACAAAAAGGCTGATGATTCTCAAGTCTACCCTTCCTACCCCAATCTTTTTCACCTCCAGTCTCACAGCTCTAGCTACCTTTTAGACTCAAACTGGATGTTTAGTAGACTTCTTTAAAAAATAGAACTTATCATTCCCCCTAAACTCTCTCCATCTTTTATCTTCCCTATTAGTCTAGAGGGCAGCACCATCCTTTCAGTCCCTCAGCTCCCAGCCCAGGGGGCATCCTGAATTCTTTATTATCTCTTGTGTCACCATATCCAGGCTGTTGCCATGGCCTGTCAATTTCACTATCTCTTGAATATATCCCCTTTCTCTTCATTGTCTCCATTCTGGTTCAGGACTTTATTATCTCATGCTTCAGTTATTATAGTAGCCTGCTTGCCTCAAGTCTCTTCCCCTTCCAGGTCATTCTCCATTCAGCCACTAAAGTGATTTTCTTAAAATCGGTTCCATCATATCACCCCAGTAGTCAATAAACTTCAGGGGCTTCCTTTTGCCTGCAAGATCAAACATGAAATGTACTATTGGGCTTTTCAAGTCCTTCATAACCTGGCCCCTTTCTCCTTCTCCAATCCTATACCCTATTCCCCAATATTTATTCTTTAATCTAGTGACAATGGCCTGCTGGCTGTTCTAATAATACAACTCTCCATTTCTAGGCTCAGAGTATTTTCTCTGGCTGTCTCCATTGCCTGGAATGTTCTCCCTTCTTTGCTCTGAATACTGACCTTCATGACTTCCTTTAAATGCAAATTGAATCCCACCTTCTATGAGAAGCCTTCTCTAACCCTTTCTAATTCTCTCTCCCTCTGTTAATTGTTTCCTATTTGTCTTTTACATAGCTTGCTTTGTGTAGATTTATATAGATTTGCATGTTGTCTCCCCTATTAGCTTGTAAGTTCCTTGAGGGCAGGAATTGTCTTTTGCCTCCTTTGGTATGTGCAAGAACTTAGCATATGGTCTGGGACCTAATAGGCCTTTGATAAATGTATATTGATTGATACAAGGCTGTTCTTTCCTCAGGGATAGGGGAAGGAAAAGACTAATAAGGCTTTTCTCTCACCCCATGCGTTACCTTCTCAGGGCTTTCTCTGGAATTAGTCTGTTCTGGCTTGCTACTAAAATAATGCTGGGTTGGGAGTTGGCTTGCTATTTTTTAGAAGACTCACAGGGCTTGAAGGAAAATATATTTATGTTTGTGTGTATGTGTTTATGCATGCATGCATGCATATAAATACCTTTGATTGTTAGATCCTATAGAGATATTCTCATCATTGAAGGTATCTTTTTGGTTATTTTCAGTGGAATGGGATGATTGACTCAGTAGACAACTTCCCTTACATAAAGAAGAACAATTGAAATCTGTACTGGAAGTTTCTGGTACTATGAAAAAAAACTGTAGATTTGTAATCAGAGAATCACTTAATGGTTTATTTTTCATGTAAAGTTTGAACTTTGAAGACTTGGAAGTCTTTCAACTCTGAAATTCTGTGTGATTTTGATTCAAATCTCTTGAATACGTCATTGACGTCAGCAGACTAATTTTTCTTTTCTGTCTTATCTGTATGATATAAGTGTTTTCTATCCCTCATATAAAGCATGGGAGGTACTTTGTGTGTCTTGACAAAAGGCAAAATAGACATCTCTAGCCTCTTTTCCAAAGGAGACTTCATTTCCTACCAGGAGAGGAGGTAGAAAGTTGGGCCTAGAAGCTGCCACTTTTGTTTTCTTCAGAGAGAGAAGTTTTTGGGTAAGATTACACTTATCTGTCCCCTTAAATATTATTAGTCTAGATGTGATTTTTCAGGCTCAAGGTAACTTCTGGTTGCTGATTCATTATTGGGGAAAGCAGGACTCCAAGCTTTATATCCAAGGCTTGATTTCCTTCCCATCAAATACAAATTCCACAGTGGATATGAGGAGGTCTAGATTTCGGGGTTTGTGGTCAGGGAACCAAATGATGAGGTTAGGGTTCCTGGTGGTCAGGGAGTTAAATGATGAGGTTAATGGCAGGTTTGGGGTTCAGGGAACCAAATGAAGAGGATTGGCTCCCTTAAATCCTCCTAGAATTTGGCACAAGGTAGGGAGTTGTGGGAATCCCTTTTGATGGCACAAAGGTTCTTTGTAAAGGAATTTACAAACCCAAAAAGCTAGACTGGTAAAAAGAAGTTTATTATATGCGTTAGGAAGTCACCTTTTGCTATGCATAAATAGCATAGAAAGACTGAATTCCTTGGTGGCAAGGTCCCGACAGAGAAATAAAGTTTCTAGTGGAGGAGTCCTGGCAGAAAGGTATAAAGTCTTGTTAGAGAAATAGGTGACCAAGATAAAGAGAGGGTAACGCTGAAAGAAAATATCATTTCAGTGGGGAGAGGTTGCTGCTATGCCAGGGAGAGAGGCATATCTATTAGGTCCTTTGCAAGGACTGAGCCCCAAGTTGGCTCATTTTATAACTGAGATCTTGGCTACAAGCTGGGGTTTGCTCTTGAGAGGGGCTGGTGCAGCTTGAACTGGAATTAGGATAGAGAATCTTAGAATTGAATGAGTGTCTCTAGGCTGATCTTTAATTCAATGGGAAGCTTCATCAGTAGTGAGTGTTATCAATTTGGTGGGGTGTTATCTCAGGATAACAGAATGAAGTTGTTTATCATGTTTCCCTGGATGGGGTCCTTTACACAGAGGCAGGGTTCAAGGAGAATCTCTACTTCAAGGAGCTTCCCAAGTGCTTCACCTCATGGCTCACCTAGAAGTCAGAGAGAGAGAGAGAAAGAGAGAGGGGGAAAAGGGGAGGAGAGGGAGGGAGGGGGAGAGAAAGAGAAGGGGGAGGAAGGGAGGGGGAGGGAAAGGGAGGGAGAGAGGGAGAGTATCTGGGGCCTCCCCTCATCAGCTATACAGAGCACTTAGCCAGGAAACCCATTTATCCAATTCTGTAGCAAAACAGACATCAAAGAACATATGTGTAGAATAATATATACCAGACAATTCAGAGTGACGAAGTTCTCCTTTGGGAGTGAGGTAGTTCAGTTCAACCAAGAATAGAGAACCCTAGATGTCACCCAAATGGGAACTTCCTGCAGTCTCTCTTGTAGCAATCTGGGGATAGGGACATGATGGAGATATGACTTTGATGCTGTTCTAGTTGCAGTGCAGAGTTGTGGGAATCCCCTTCTGGTTGGTGCAGGTTCAAGGTAAAAGAATTCACAAACCCGAAATATTAGTGGCAAAAAAGAAAGTTTATTGGCACTGAGAAGAGGATCTCTTCACAATGGGCAGGAGTCCTGGCAGGCAACCAGGAGAGAGGTTCCTTGACAAGCATAATCCTGCTTCAGACTTTCTGAAAAAAAAAAAAAAAAATTGGAGTTTAGAATTGTCCTTTATAGAAGCCTGAGGCAAAACTTCCAGTTGATAAGAAAGCCAATGCCCCCAGGCCTAGATTCTTATCAATATCAGGCCCAGATCTCCAATTGAACGAAAATTACTTTAAAGGCTTCCTGAATGAAGATTTGGTTATCAATGTGGGGGTGGGGTGTGATTTGCTTTAGAAAAGCCCAGTCTTGGAAAATAGGCCTTCTTTTAAACTCTCTGGAGTCTGGGAGGCCAGGAATCAAAGGGGCCACAATTTCGGAGTGATTATTTTCCAGATTAAAGGGGACACAGTTTCACCCCGTCAGTCAGCTTGTCTCATATTGGTTTCTTTCCAGAATCTTATTTTCCCTTCTGAAATTGGCATCTTTCTTCTTCTTTTTCCAAGTTGGAATCTAGAAGTATCCAAACACCTACAGAACCCAAAGAAAGAAGAAACTTGAAGAGCTCTCCACTCTCCTGCTCTTGCTCAGCCCTTCTAGCCAGTGTAGGCTGTTACTCACTACCAGTAAGAGAGTCCCATACCATTGGGTTAGGTTACATGTAAAGTGAATAAGTTGGAAAAGATAAATTCTAAAGTCCCTTTCGATTTTAAATACTTTAAACTTAAGTTCTAAGCTAATGCAGGAACAAAAAGCCCATTTCTTCTCTTCTGTTTTTCAGTACTGTTGGAGAAAAGCCGGTCAGCTGACTGTAGTCCAATATACAGGTCATTTGTTCTTTCTAATTACATAGATCCCTTACTTAATGTTTTGAATGTAGTAGGAGCTTAATAAATGTTTATTTGAATTAATTAGTTATTGAATTTGGTCCTTAGCTCCCCATGAAAAACCTGAGGGAACTTTGTATTTTAAAACTCATCCAGCTAGCCTCTAGCAAAATTATGAAGTATTTAATAGTAGTTAGACTAGTGGAGACATTGATAACCTGCAATTGGTTAAACTTTGAGGAATATTTTGTATTTTAATCCCTGTATTTTAATATATTGGTTACCTTAGTAGTCCTAGATTTTTTTATACATCTAAAAACATCATTCTGTGAAGGGGTCCACAGGCCGCATGAGAGTGTCCAAAGGGGTCCATGCCTCAAACAAGGTTCAGAAGCCCTGATCTTGTGCTTTCCTCCTAAGCATTGTATGAGGCAACTCCAGGACTAGAAGTAGAAATCTTATCATTTTATAGAGGAGGCAACTGAGAACCAGGGAGACAAAGTACTTTATGCAGTGGCACACTGCTAATAATTGTCAGCAATTGAGTTGAAACCTCAGCTTCAGGACTCCCAATGGAGATGCAGGGAAGGGGACCTAAAGGGGAAATTTGGCTCCTCTTGTCCATTCTTTGGGTCCTTTACCTTCTACTCGTTTTCATCTTTCCTTTCTTCTTTCTTCCATCACATAGTTTACTTGTTTATGTACCTCATGTCCTCCAGCCCATAGACCTTATTGGAAACATTTACACAGGCCTGGTAAATATTGAATTTGCTTTACCTGTTGTGGAGGGGCAGAATGGCTCAGTGGTTAAAGAGATGATCTTGGAGTGGGAAAGATCTGAGCTTAAGTTCCACTTCCAACGTATCCTGGATGTGTTTCCCTTGACAAATCATATGACTCAATGCTCTAAGCAACTCTCACAGCTTATAAATGGCAGAGAAGATGCTGATCTGTATT
The DNA here is from genome assembly GCF_016432865.1 of Antechinus flavipes. NCBI lineage: Eukaryota > Metazoa > Chordata > Mammalia > Dasyuromorphia > Dasyuridae > Antechinus > Antechinus flavipes. The sequence continues at coordinate 63,778,120 of NC_067404.1, read as the reverse complement.
GTTAGAGGGAGTTTGCTCCTTCATATACAAATGAAATCTCAGATCTGTTCCCTTGCACGATTCCTGTCCTGTAGACAGTAGCATCTGATCAAACAATACCCATAAAGTTGTCACTTAAGTCTTGTGCCGTTGCATCCTAGAAAATTTCTATATTAAAAAATAGTCCCTAGAAGTGATACAGCCAAATGGTATGATTTTAGAGATAGGTAAAAAAAAATACTTGGGGATGAGAAACCCCTAAATGATAATACTCTCTCAGTTGTAAAGATGACTCTATTAGCAACTTCCAGTACAATAAGACTTTTTCCCACACAACCAGCCTTAATCAGTACATCTCTGCCAAGTTCTAACATGTTTTGTTTCTTAGGAGTCTCTTTGCTCTCTAATGAGGGAGACAGATACCAGGTATTTGTTTTCTACTGCCTTTCCTGGCCCAGGACAGGTGAAAAATCAGGCCTTTATTTCTTCTCATTTACTCTCTCCCTTTTGGAGAAAGGACATTGTTTTTTCTTTCCAATCTCAAACTAAGTACCGCAGAAACTATTGGACATAGTCAATCCTATAAAACCTTTGTTCTAATAAAACCTTTTTTATGATCCTTTATGATCTCGATAATTCCAACTTCCAAAATTCCAAATCAAGGGAAATTTAGTTATTTCATAAATTTTTGATAGATAAATAAAAAAGAATATCTTATTTTTCATATGAAAGTATCTTAGAATGTATTGAGTATTATAGGAGAATTAAAAACAGGAGACAGAAAACTACTAATTGATTCATTGATAGCACTTTATCCGGAGCTAATTTCTTAATTCCCACATATTAGTGGGTTTGGTCCCCAAAGGGTAATGATTGCTTCTTTGAGGTTTGTTGGGATTTTTAGTCACTCCTGAACCCCCACCTGATGTATTCCCCAATAATTATCCGAATTAATTAGCTTTTAAAAGGTCATTTAGTAAGGAAGGTATAACAAGGACAGCTGTTACATAAGTATCTCCCCAAACTAGAGGTTTGTTCTTATGAGTTTGGACTCAGACTTCAAGAACACATATGGCCAAATGCTAAACTCATAGCTCTTGGCTACTGCAAACTCCATTTCTCTGTTCAGGAACGTTTTTTCTCAGTTACAGCTCCTCTGCTGGTCCATAGTCAATACTCTTGTAAAGCCCTGATACTGCCTTTCCTTAGTATATCTTGTTTGTGCTTGATTTGTTTCTTACCTTCCAGTGGAAACGGTGCCATCAGCTACTTCTGCTCTAGTGACACTACTGTTGGCTCTGGTAGACATTCTAGATCTGATCCTTCAAAGTTCACAAAATACTCCTCTAGTCAAAGTTGGGAAAGCAGAAAAACCTTCCTTCCTCCAAGGGCAATTCCTTTTCAAGAATCTTTCCCCACTAGGTTCAGTCATGACTAAAATTCTCCCTGTGGCCTTTTTGGCCCATTACTACAGATTTCCTGGGTAGTATCATTTGTCTTTACACAATGATCAAAGCATAGTTTCCCCAAATTTATAAAGAACTTGTTTGTACCTCATTTATTCTTAATGGACTGAATTATTCCCATTTACATTTACAGTAATTCAAGCAGGAGTGACTATTTCATGTCATTTCATTCCTGCAGAGACTGGGCTTCCTTATAGTAAGTTTCCCAAATCATTAGAGCTCCTGGCCATATCAAGTTCTTTTTTTTTCTCTGGTTCATATTTAATGTTGTTGCTACTTGCCTCTTAGGGAAAGTGATGGCATAACCAATTTTGCATAGATACTTGTTGCCCACTGTAAGGAGAAAAATCGATTTTGCCTTTTTCAAGCAGACACAAAAATGTCTCATATTGGGGCACATGCTGCCCTAATTTTATACTTATCTGGCATAGGTATGACTAGAGTAAACAGATTTTGAAGAACAGGCCAAAATCTGCTTTTGTTTTTTGGGAACAACCAATTCCATCATAGCTCACATGTCTATGGTTCTTCCTAGTGTACACTTTGCAGCAGTGCTCTGAGAGAGCACAAGCCTTAGCTTTATTTTACTTCTGAAGTCCATTAGTTATTCAGGCCCAGAGAACTTAAGTGATTTTACTCAAGGTCCCACAGTTGGTGTCAGATCTAATATTTATCAGTGTGAGGCTGGTGCTTTTTCTATCACCATATTAGGCTTACCTGAAGTTTTTCTTCTCTAGGGTAGCCTTTGTTTTTCCTTGACTTCTTTAAAGGCTATTAAAGTCTGTTTTGTATTTCTTAAATTTCAAATGGGTTTATAGTATAAAACAATAGTACAGCAAGAGTGTTTTAAAGTAGTGCCTGTAATGATACCTGAAGGGAGGAAGTGATGGATGTGGCTTAGTGGGTAACAGACTAGCTCTGGGGTCATCACTCTCCCAACTCTCTGAGATGATAAATTCCAGAACAATTGCTGACCTGCCTAAATGGAGTTGGTCTCCATACAGCTATTTTCTCTTTTGATGAAATACTTGAATACATAGGGAAAATCAGTCTGAGGCATAGTATTTATATAAATATGAAGAATGTTCCCTTAACAATTTTTAGTCCTGTTGATAAAAATGTGCCTATCAGGTCTGAATATTCTCTGGTATTGAATGATTTTTAAAATTGATTCTCAGTGACTCACAAACATATACCAATAATGCATTTTTTCAAAAAATTGTAAAATGATATCTTTTGAAAGCCAATAGGATCCAGAAGCCATTAAAAAAATAGACATCTACGTTTTATTTAATGTCAAATTTCCTGAGAGACAAAGCAGTTCTGAATGAAGAGTTTCTTAAGAAAAAGTGACCACTTTCATTTGCTGAGATATCAAATATGGTCTCCCAGAGTTTCTTATAAAGTCTATCTCAGTAGCATAGCACGAAAAAGCTGTCTCTTTCTTGTTCCTCTATAGCTGCTTTTGCCTTTTAGATAAGGAGTCTTATCCTTTTAGGGGTGTGTAAAAAGATAATATATTTTTGCTATTTTCTATTCAGAGTGGAATAGGATGAGGATAATATTAGCATTTTTAATAGCAATGAGATAGTTTGTCTTAATCCTAACAAAACAAAACAAAACAAACTATTTTTTTCTGGTTCTTAACAATTTCTAAACATTGAAGTCTTATGCTCTTTTTGCTATTTTAAAACATTTATTATTCCCTTTGGCACAAAATAACAGTGTTTGATCTTCTTTTTGAAACTTTCATCTGTTATAGCCTTGATGATGGATTTTTGTGGGTCAATTGGCTTGGTCTTGAAAGCATGGTTAAACATTTGGAAGAATTTCTGATACTTAACAGCAGAGGGTGCTACCTTCTCACTGTCCAAAAGAATTCCCTTTAAGTATCACAATATAAAAGATCATTTACTACTGCAATTCTTTGAGCATCTGTCAGAAAAAAAAAAAAGTGTTATAATGAAATAGCAAATTAATTTGCTAAGACATCCACGTTGCTCACTTGATGTGAAAAGCAAAATGTGAAAACAAATCTCAGTGCCTTTTCTCAGCAGTATGGGTAGCTGATTTTTATGATTCACTAAATTTTGAAATTCACAGGAAGTCTTTTTAAAAAGTTTCTTTTAAAGATTTTATAGGTGGTTTTTCTTAAGTCAGTTGATAATTAAAAATAATAAAATGTATTTTTTTCAGTGGTACCTAAATTCCTTTAGAATATAAAATATATTTTTCTTTTCATGGACTAAATATTGCTTAATGGGAGAGGCAGTCTAGCTCTTGGAGTCATAAGTCCTGAATTTAAATCTTACCTCAGACATTTAGTAGAAATGTTCCTTAAATATCAGATTTATATAAGTGGCAGATAATATTTATACTGCTTGTTTCAATGGCTTTTGTAAACCTTAAGACACTGTAGAAATGGTAGATACATTATGTTAATTTTTGAATGGGACGAGCATTTTCTGTGTTCTACCATCAGCTATATCACTAAATGTATGATATTGAATAAATCCTAGAATCGTAGAATTTAAAAGGACTTCAAAGGTCACTAATTTGATTTGACTTTAGAGAAACAGCAAATTAATAATTCAATGTTTCCAGTTAAAGGTATGGCTTATGTTCATATCTGAACCTTTGAAACTCATGAGTGTATTTCATTTGAAAAAAATGTCTAGGTAAAAATCAAAATATGTTATGAAAATATGATGGTAGAAAGAAACCGAAGTCACCACTCCATTTCTGTGCTTTTGGAAATGTGTTTTGTTTGGCTAACATGTAGGTTTATTATTTGGTAATTTCTTTTCCCCTTATTTTTGCTTTCTTTTTGGAAAGTATATTACCTAGAGCATGTCTCTATGGTCTTGGAGATGTAAGGGAAAGTTTCAAAGCTTGGGAAGGAAGTGAAAAAGAACATATATAGTTTATTCTAAAAATTATAGAGCATAAACAAAAACGGTTGAGCCATTAATGACTTTTGAAGTCATTTTTAATTCTAGGATTCTCTGATGGTAGAGAAAAAAATGAATTCAGGCAAACGAACTATATTTAACCAATTAGTCCCTAGATAATAATCAGATGTGTGACTGTATTCCTCTAACCTGCTGTACAGAATCAAAGAAAAACAGATTGCATTAGTCATCTTTATTTGTTAATACAAGAACTGTGTGAGTGGGGCTTAAATCATCACAAATGATTTAAATGAATCTTTTTTTAACTTCTGGAAAATATAGTGTTTTCTCCACATTAAATTATTAAATATTTAATTGTTTGCCAAGTGAAGGTGTATTCTATAGTATCTTTGTAAATAATCCTCTGGAGATATTGTGAATTATTTTATTTTGCTAATGTAAAAAATCAGTAATTCAGATAACCAGCATAGGTTTTTGTACATTATGCTTATTTAAAAGACTTATCTGAGTCACTATAGTTCCAGATAATTCTTAAACTTCTTTGGATTTCATTTTGACTTGCAATAATTTAAGCACATAATCCCTCTGATTGTTATTGGGAGCTTTATAGCATAATATGTAATCAGAATTTTGGGTGTTTGTATGGTTTCTAAAATTGGCTATTGTGTGTATGTCTAAGGTGATAAGGATTTATTTATTTCATATAGATATTAATCATTTAATCCCCTTACAATCCAAGTTTTGAAAAATATTACCCAGAGGGAATAAGCATTTAAACCAGGTTGTGGTTGATATACATTACATATATCTACAATCATAGAACATATGTTCTACTCAAGGGTTGCTGGATTCAGTGAAGGGGCAATTTATGCCTTGAACCCCCATCTGATTCCTTCTCTAGTAACAAATCAGGCAGGAACGGTCAATCAAATAGCACACGGTATTTAATCAGAACAGAATAGTAAAGTAAGTAACAAGAGAAACCAAAGAAAAAGTAGAAGTAGTAGTAGTAGAAGAAGAAGGAGAAGAAGGTAGAAGATAGAAGAAGGAGGAGAAGGAAGAAGAAAAAGAAATCATTTTTAGTGCCATACCTTATTAAAAAATGAGTGCACTATTCCATAAACTCATCTGTAGGTGGAAGAAAGATTTGGAGCAGGAATTCTTAACCTTGAGTCCAATGATCAGTTTCAAAAGGTCCTCGAAATTGTGTGGGAGAAAAGACATCTATTTTTGGGTTTCCACTGTAATCCTTTGTATTTTATTGTTTGCATGTACAAACTATTACATCGAGAAGAAGTCCATAGGCTTTATCTGAATGCTAAACTCTGTGACATATAAAAGGCTAAGAACCCCCTGGCCTCTTTGCCAAGGACAGCTTCATAAATCTTGAGGTGAGGAAGGGTTAAGGCCTAAGTGCTATTTGTTTCACATGTCAGCTAGAAGAGTTGTACTCTTACTTTCCATTTGATATTTTAAAGCTATCTTATTCATTTTGGCATAAAATAACAGTGTTTGATCTTATGGAGAATTCCTGCCCTCAAGGAACTTATAGTCTATAGAGAGGAGGGCAGGGATACAAAATGTACACAAGTAAGTATAACCCTTTGGTCAAAAGACCAGTTGTATAAAACTTGTCTCCCCATTGGTGGAGATCAATTACATAGTACCCAGGCATCTATATGAAGTGTGAGTAGAATTGGTGAGAGCAGGTTTGAAGAGAGATATGGTTCTTCTTATTTTTACCTTCAAGAGAAATGATATATGACTCCAGCTTCTCTTCAAGTGGCTGAAAAGAGCAAAAGCTTCTGGGAAGAAGCCAACATGAAAGAAGTTGACAGTCTCTGTAATGTTCCTATCTTCTTTACATGATAGACTTTAGAAGAATTTCTCCTTCAGTAGGATCTGGGACTGTCAGTTCATCTGAGTCATCTCATCCCTAAAAAGAGAGCTCCTTCAGTCTGTATTGTCTGTCATACATTTTCATATGACATTGTATGTCATACATTTTTCTTGATTTCTATTTTGCCATCGATTTGGATAAATGGATTTCTTTGCTGTTGCTGTGTGTATTCATCATGGAACTGGTTTTTGCTAAGGAGGGCAGCCACATTTTAGATATAGTCTGGGGCACTATTTTTCTGTTTAAGACGAGGGACTCCGCAGGAGATTAGCTTGAATTTGAAAATTATATCCCCTAGATGATTAAATTAAAATATAATTCTAGTCTGGTGGCCCTTCTTTTTGATGAAAATAGAGCAGCCAGCCTCTATCCCCAATGTATGGGGGAAGAGTAATGTATAATTGGAATAAAAATAAAAACTGGAGCCAACAGAACACTCAGTGCAAAGCAGAGGAATTGGTATTTTATTCTGGAGCCTCCTAGGTGCTACTGAAGTGTTTGGCGTTTAGGAGTGGTGTGGGATTTATTTGCTAGAAATATCAATTTGACAGAGATGCTGAATGGAAGGAGACCTGGTAGGAGACTTGGCTACAGGAAAGAGCTGATGAAAGCCTGAGTCATGGTAGTTATGGTATGAATAAAGAGAAGGGAATAAATACAAGATACTTGGTAGATGTCAAGTCAACTAGGCTTGGCCATTGCTTGGATATGAGGGATGAGAGAGAGAAAAGAATTGAAGGAGACTTTGAGGTTATGAATCTAGATAACTGGAAAAAGAAAAATACTTGTAAAACAAATGGCAAAGATAGGAGGAGAGGGTTTAGGTGAAATAACAATGAGCTGTTTGGATGATACAAGAGGACATATACACTAACACAAAGCAGTATTAAGACATATCTGGAGTCTATAGCTAGAGAAGAGTAGAGTAAATTGTATATGTCAATGATGTCAGAATCTGAAGCATTTATCTCATTGTACATAGGAGTTGTACTCACACCTTAGAATCGTAACTTAACCTAGTGAAGTTAAATTAGGCCAATTTAGACTCTTCTATGTCTCCTTTGATCTGACCAATGGGATTTCCACCCAAGTAAAAAAACAAAAGCAAAAATTCTCTAAGACTTTTCTCAGTGCTCTTTATTCTCAACCATATTTGCGAATTGTCTAAATTGGAGTGAAAAGATCAAAAGTTTCGATGTAGTGTAGTAAGGTCACAATTTATATGTCAATTGAATGCTGAAATCCTGTCTCTTTTTTACTTAACAATAGGTCTGTAAGTCCCTTAGGGCATTGTTTATTGGACTAGCTCTGTAACTAGGTAGGACTTCTTTGAGGGAAACTAAGAAACAGTGAGTCCTCTGACTATGACAGATACACGGGACAGAATTGATGCAGAAGATAGAAATTTTACTGGAAGCCAGGGCTGGGTCCAGTATGTGTCAGCAGCAGACCTAAGAAAAAGGTAATGGTATGCATCTTTGACACACATTGCCATTGCAAAATCGCAATATGTGACACCCTCTTGTTTGTCTGAATTCTTGGCACTGCCCTTCAGTAGGCAGAACAAATCTGAAATCTTCCAAGAAGTGAAAGAATAATGGGAAACCTGAGCAAACTGGCCAAGACAATTGTTATTAGATCAAGCTCCTCAAGGTCAGGAAAGGAACCATATCTAATCTCTAGTCTGTAACCCTTAAATAATTCTAAGGATTCAGAAAGCACACAATATCCAGCTCAAATCAAGTCAATTCAACAAGCATTTGTTAAATATTTCCAGTATACCTGGAAGCTTTGGGGGATACAAAGAAAGGCAAAAACAAGGTCCCTTGCCCTCAAGAAATTCACATTCTAATGAGGGAGACAATATGCAAACTGCTATGCACATACATATATATGTTCTCCCTTCTCCCTTCTCCCTTCTAGATTCCCTGGCTTCTTTCTGGGATCGACTTCAAATCTCACCTACACAAGTTCTTTTTGGTGTCCCCCTTCTCTAGGATATTTCCTTAGAGATTACATCCTATTTAAATACATACATGTATGTATGTATGTATGTGTATATATGTATATGTGTATATATGTATATGTATATGTGTATATATACATATATGTATATATATACATGTGTGTATATATGTATGTGTGTGTATATATACACACACACACATATATATATATATATTATATATATATATATATATATATATATATTCTCTCATGTGGAGAATGAGGTGGCATAGGGAGAGAATAAGAGGCAGGGAGAGTAGCCAGAAGGCTACTGCAATAATTTAGGCAAGAGGGGATGAGGATGTGCGCCAGACAGATGGCTGAGTAAAGAGAAGGGAACACATAAGGAGAGATTGTAAAATCAGAAACAACAAGACTTGGCTCAAACATATTGAATGTATGGGGTGAATGAGAGTGAGGAATCCAGAATGATGTTGAAAATGGGAGCCAATATGCCGAGGAAGATAGTGGTACCCTTGACTGTAATAGGGAAGGCAGGAGGGTTAGGCAGGACAGAGGGATGTGGGGACTAAGATTCATTTTGAATGAATTGAGTTGTAGATGTCTGCAGGACATGTCCCATATGCCGTTGGAGGCTTGTGAGACAGGAGGTTAGGAGTGGAAGGTAGGGCTGGATAAATAGATCTAAGAACCTATTCCTGGCTAGTCCAGCAAAACTTCAGTTCTCAAAGCTGATGAAAATATCAAGTTAGAAAGTATAGAGGGAAAAGAGAAGATAGTCCAGGAAAAAAGCTTTGGAGGACTCAGATAGGTTAGCTGGGGATCAGTAAAGGAGACTGAGAAACAGGGGGAGAACCAAGATAGAATAATGTCACAAAAACCAAAATAGAAGAGGAGGGTGATTAACAGTATCATGGGCTGCAGAGAGATCAGGAAGGATGAGGACTGAAAAGATAAATATTAGATTTGGCAAATGGATTGTTGGTGATTTAGGAGAGAGCTGTTTCAATCACAAAATTAAATTAAGAGCTAAACTGCAGAGAGTTTAGAAGAGAGGAAAGGAAGTGGACATATAGATGGTTTACACTTAGAGTTTAGATACAGAAGGGAATAGAGATGAAGGACCATAGCTAGTGGGGATGGAAGATCACATAAGTGTATTTTAAGGACAAGGGAGACATGGATGTATTTATAGGCAGCAGGGAAGCATCCCATAGACAGGGAGAGATTGAAGATTAGTGAGAGAATAGGCATCAGTGAGGGAAATAATCTCCTGGAGGAGACTGGATGGAATAGAATCAGTGATGCATGTAAAGGGGTTTATTTCTCAAGAGAAGAGCCCTCTCATCAAAGGAGATGGGGTGAAGGATGAGATAGTGACAGAAGGCATCTGAATGATTTGCAGAGAAATGAAGAAAAGGGAGCTCTCAGCATATGACTAGATTTTTTTTTTTCAGTGAAACATGAGGCAAGATTGTCAGCTGAAGGAGAAAAGGGGTACTATGGGAGATTTGAGAAGTGATGAAAAGGTTTGGAAAAACTGCGGTGTGGTAAGAGAATGAATTGATTAAGGAGTATTAAAAGGATTAATTTTCTGCAATGGGAGCCCAGTTACAATTATGGAACATAAATGGGTAGTGAACCTAGTCACCACAGGCTTTATGATTTTCTGCAGTGATATCCCATAACATATGAATAGCAGCAAAGACAACAGATGGTAGAATAATTTAGGATTGGGCCTTGGAAAGGCATAATTGACAATAGGATAAGGGGACAAAGGACTCTGGTGTACAGTCACACAGCTACAGCAAGAGAAAGGAACAAGCATTTAAGTGTCTTCTCTGAGTTAGGCCCAATGCTAAGCATTTACAAATATTATCTCATTTGATCCTAATAACAATCTTGCAAGATAGGTGCTATCTTTATCTCTATTTTACAATTAAGGAAACTAAGGCAGGCAGAGTATGATCATCTCCATGTGTACATGAGGTACAGAGAAGGAAAAAGTCACATGAAACATGTGAATTATTTTTAAGTAGCTTCAGAAATGGCAGAATTGTATGAATCAAACACCAGGCGTTTATTAAGCATTTATCATGTGCCAGGCCTTGTGCTAGATACTAGGGATACAAGAGCTCATGAGACAGGCTCTGTTTTTAAAGAGCTTATATTCTTTGTGGAGGGAGGTCCAGAGTGGGGAACAACACGTACCTGTACAAAAATAAACATTGCCAGGTGAAGGCCATGGCAGCTGAGAAGATTGGGAAAGGCCTTATATAGGAGGCGGCAGCATACAGTTATCCCTTCCGTATCACAGTTCTCTTCATTGTGGTTTCGTTGTATCATGGGCTAGCATAAGAAATTAAATAGGAATTTTGGGGAAGTTTTGCAGAAGCTGTAGACAACATGCAAAGGGCAGCAGATGACCCAGAAAAAGTGTAGCAACTCCAAAATGCATAAAATATGTACGTAGTGTTGTACAATATAAATATATTTTATCTTTTAATATCAGAATCTAACTTCTTTTGTGGTACAAAGGAAGGGCCAAAAACTTTTACATAGATTTTCTAGATTATGGGGGTGTTGTGCCCCCAATCCCTGCGATGTGCAAGGGTAACTGTACTTTCCAGGGATATCTATATACATGATGAAGTTGATGATGAAGGTGATGTTTTGCCAGAGCTAGCTCAGTGTTTGGGAGGCTCCAAAGGCAAGTGCAGGAGAGAAGAAGTATAAGACTGAAGTATAAGACTGCCTACCAAACTGAAAGTCTGCAGAGCCTTTGTGCCAACCTTATGTTGGATGCCAGTCAAACCTGGACAATCTTCTGGTGCCAGGAAACTGAATCGCTTTCACTTGATCTGGAAGATCACCTGTCAAGATTAGCTACCAGGCACTGAGCTCCTTTCTTGAACTAAACTGTCAAGCATCCAGATCTGCTGTGGAGACCCAAGTCCAATGGGCTGGCAATGTTATTCAAATGCCACTCGTGTGCTTGCCTGGAAAACCATTTTACACAAGGCAAACACTCTCATGGAGGTTAAAAGAAGTGAAACACGTTCACTCTCAAGGTCTGTCTGAAGAACTTTGGAATTGAGTTTGAGACATAGGAGATGTTGCCACAGGATCACCCAGCATAGTGTGCCCACGTCCAAGAAGGTGCTGTTCTCTAAGAGCCAAGCAGAATTGCAGTAACTAAAAGAAAATGTGAGATGAACAGATTTAAGACCATCTCTGCTCCACATGTTTATAAGGACTTTTTGTGACCAACCTGTGGTAGAGCCTTCTGAGCTCACATCAGTATAATCAGTTACAGCCAGACACCATGCACCTTGACTCTGACACAGGGATGCCATTTTGGTCCTCTTTGAGAATTAAGCCACAAAACAGAGAAAGGCAACACGTTGTACATAGTTCATCCCATTGGGCTGCATGTAGCCAACAAGAATACTGAGTAATATCCCAGATTAAAATATAATTGGGAAATATTTAATAAAAGGTACAATACAATAAGATATAAAGTTAAAAGAAAATTTTAAAGTCAACAAAAACGTATAGGGATCCCTTATATATGGTTCAGTGGTTCTCATTTCCCATTGAATTTGACACCACTGATGTAGTGGAAGGAACATTAGATATGAAGTCAAAGGACCCAGGTTTGAAACCTGTCTTTGGCACTTAAAATTCTACCTATGTGGCAAGTCCTACTATCGCGCACATCTTCTTCTATAAAATGTAATAGGGAACTAGATAAGCTCCAAGTGTCCTTGCACTTCTAAATGCATCACCTTCATCTTTTTATGCAGATGAGCTCTAATTTAGGCAGTCTCTGAAAGACTGGACAGGTATTTGTTGAGGAGGGACACTAGAATTCACATTCTACTCACTGTGTCAATGAAATGTCGCTGTTGTATTTTCTGTAAAGCTGTAAAGCTGTTGATGGCTGTGGTGGTAGCTTCCCAGAAAAAGCCAAATTGTAAGAGTAAGGAGTACCTGTTTCCATTGATAGAAGTAGGCATTACTAAAGTCCTGCTCCGATACTTCCCTTATGACAGAGAGGTGACTTTGGGTTCTTCAATCAACAAACAATTACTAAGGGCCTACATTATATCAAGTATTGGGGATACAAGAGAATGAAATAATCCCTATGTGTAGTGAGATTACATTTCTGAAGGCTCTTCCAGAGGAAATAAGCTTTGGCAGTTGCTACCAAACTACAAAGACCTACTGGCAGATGTCATGCTGTTGTCTGAGGACTGGCCTCTCTAAGTTCACTGGAACTCATCTCCAGTTTCCTCACAGAGTGACTCTTTGTTCACAAACACAAGCACATCATATGAATAGCATGATCAGCATTACTGGAGAGAAGACATACCAATTACATCAAGATTCATTAAAATATTGAAGTAAAAAGCAAAAATCAAACTTCTTGAAATGGAACCCCTCAATATTGTGTATTGAAACAGTGATGAACTCAGGCAAACTCTAGTTCTTTTCCCTTTCAGGTGGGGAGTATCCTACCATATGATAGTACTATAAGTTTAACAAACCAAATTGATTACTGGAAGGAAATAGAGATCACTTTAGAAGAAGGAGAGTTGCCTCCAGTGTTTATTGTCTAGGTGTGAATGCTTTTTTTGTATTTGGTGTTTTCTGTTCAGTAAAAATAAAGCCTATGTTGTATTTGATGTATTTTTAACCTGAGGGCTTGTGTGGGAACTGAGATCTCTTATCTTTTTGGGTTGAGACCTAGACATGATCTATATTTTGTTGTTCCCATGAGAAATCATGAGTGGGAACATAAGCCAAAAAATGATTTATTCTGCAAGATTTAACTTGGTCCTTGTAAGCTATTAAATTCTTGAAGAACCTCCATTCACCTGTGGAATTAAAGTACTACAAAGTAGTAGAGAAGGCTTTTCATGTGGGTGTTGTGGTCATATTACAAGATAGAAAGTAATTTAAAAGAAATATTCCTCTGACTACACTAATTAATCAGATCCAATGAAAAATGACCATTATAAAGAAATTGTCAAGTAATAACGCATAATTTAATAACCATATTCTTTTTATAAGTTTTTTTGATGTCTCTTGTTTTTTATACCATAGTCACTTTGTAATATTATCCACTCTCAGAATTCTTTCTCTTGTTACCAAGAAATATGGTTAAGCATAACCAACCAATTCTGTGATCCTGATAAATCATATGTGACATTACACTTGTAGTTCTAACACCTCTACAAAGAGGAGAGAAGTGTATTTCATCATGTATTCTTTAAAAGTAAGATTGGGTTGAATTCTTCTACTGATTCTATGTCACTCTCTATATAGAGTTGATTTTTCTAGTGTGCTATATAGCAAAGCCAGTCTTTTAAATATATCTGAGTCTTGATGAAGTGGTCACATTGGCACTATTCAGTTATAATTGTGTAAAATCTAGTCATTAGTTCCAGTATAATGTAAATTTGCAGAGCAAATTCAGAAAATGTGACTACCTTACGGAATTCATTATTCTTACTAATTGAGATCTAGTTATATTGAAAGCTTTGAAAAGGAGTCAGAAAGTAAAAGAATTTCTGTCTATATAATTTTACTTTAAGCCATCTTATGTTTCTTCTCTTGTCTCAGAGAAAAGGTATTCCTTTTCTCTTTATGCAGATCATCTATGTCACTGATCCTTTTCTTCCTGCTACCTACAAGACCTTGGCACATCAATTTCCCTATTTTTCTTTTGTGTCTTCAATGCTTTCCTTTCTCCTATCTTCTACCCTTTTGCATACAAATTTAATCAGGTCTCACCTACTCTAAAAAGAAAGTTCTTTGCATCATGCTAACTACTTAAGCTACTGCCTTTTCTCCTTCTTTTCCCCCTTCAAAAATTACTCTACTTCCCTGCATTCTCTTTTCTCACTATATGCTCATTCCTTAATCCTTGCAATTTGTTTTCTATCTTATCCAGCTCTGCTGAAACATCTTTTAAATGTCACTATTGATCTGATTACAAAATTCAATAATTATTTCTTAGTTCTCTTCTTCCTTGACCTCTCTGAAATAATTATTGAACACCTCTTTACTAAAACCCCCTTGTATCCATGTCTTGCTTTTAAATTTTCTCTTCCAATCTCTCCTTTGAGATTTTGTTCATTGACTTCCAAATCTGTATCTGCAGTCTCAATTTCAACTGCAAATTTCTGTCTTACTTGCCAAATGTTTGATAGTATATATGTCCTGTTGTTGTAGTAGAAGTTCTCAAGTTCGGGAGGACTGGTTAAAATAAGTTGGGAAGTAAATTGAAAATTTCTGTTATGACTTGAGTTAGATCTATTAAACCGTAGTTAGACTTCCAATAAGATTTTCTATATTTTATTTGTTGATTTTCCCCGTGTTATCCACTGGAGCTAATCCATGTACATAGCTCCTTTAATGGCACAGGATTGCATTGTAGACTTTGATTATGACATTTCCTGAAGAGCCCGGATGTTTCAGTATCTCATTTTGTATGACTATCTTGTACTTAAGATTCAGCATATCTAGAGAAGATATCTTTTACCCCAAACAGCCCTTCTTCCAGACTTTTCTATTCTCTTGTTCTGTGGTTTCATACTACTATTGTTCCAGTTACATAAACTTGACTTTTCATATGTTTTATCTTCCCCACCTCTTCAGGCCATCAGATCATCAGGTTAGGTCAAAGGTCAAAATCAGTACTAAATTTAAAAAATAAAGATAAGATAACATTATATCCAAAACAGTAGCTCCAACTCAACCTGCTGAATGTGAATGTGAAACGAATGCAAATAATTATGTTGACTATGTCACCATTTTAGAGATGATCAGCTGATACACAATAGTCACCACAATAAGGAGATCTGAAAAACTCAGAACCTAATTAGGCCAGCAAAGTTGTGATCTTATCTAATTGAAACACTACAACAACATTAGTTTGGAGTGTAAATTTGCTTGGAAAATATTTTGGAGAAGAATGGAACATCATAAACAATATTGTCTCAGAAAATAGCAAAAAAAAAATGGTTTAAGAGGTTAAAAGGATTGAAACAGTCCTTCAGTGTTCTAGTTAGAACAGCTGAGGGACATCATTGAATCATAGACTGGAGGAGAGAACTAAATGGAAACTCAGAGACCATCTAGACTTAACCCCTATGATTTACAATTATGGATTATGAGGCTTAGAGGAAGAGGTTCAGTGATTTGTCCAAAATGACAAAGATATCAAGGCGCATGATGATGAATGGAGGAAAAATCAAGAAATATTACTATTTCTATAACTCTCAATTCTCATCAGCAACAGTACTTGAACAACTACTTTACCTGTTATAGTGTGAAGATGTGACAATGGAAATGAATAGGAGAACTTGGATGAAGAAAGTGAGTGCTGTTAGGTTAAGATTTATGATTTATGATTTGCTCCTACAGAATGGCTCGCTCCTTCAGCAAGACCTAAGATATCAGGTTGTATAAAAATGTTTAATAACAATGAATTATAAAAAAGGAAAACAAGAATTGACAGTGTAGTTCTTACAACAAGAGCACTTAATGCACCCTATGACTAATATAACTAGTACTACAAAGAGATACATAGACTAAAGGGGGAGAGAAGAAAGAATACATCACTGATTTGGGCTTTGCAGACCTCAGGCTGGGAAATCCCAGATTATAGTCCTGCAAGTCCTGACTAGGAGGGTCCCAGGCAGAACATCCTCTCCATGGGTGAGATTCCAATTTGGGTATTGATCTGTCGTGACTTAAAACCCAGGGAACAAAAGTGGCCAAATGCCAGCAATACTGACTTCACTGTCTTGAACGAATCCAGAAGGGGAGCCAGTCCTGCCAGAGTCTGTCAAGAGTGAAGCTCTACTCCTGGAGTGGCTAGTTCTAGTATATAGATAATGCGTCCTTGGTAGATTTGGCCGGAATCCACTTAGGACAGTGTTCTTTAAACTATATTTGTTCCTGGGGTTATTTAGCAGCTGCAAAACAGGGGTGAATAATAGTTCAGTGTACCGTAATTACCCTATGGATGTAGAGGGAAACTGAGGGCCAAGACCTAAAGAATCTTATCCTTATACCTATATCTTTCAAGTGCCTACAAAAGAAATCAGAGTGAAGGGTGAAAACAGTTTTAAAGAGACTGATTTCACAGATATCTAAAAAAGGGAAAGTAAAAAAGAAGGGAAAACATCACAAACATCATTTTTACCAAGAAAATGGTAACCCAGAAGTTATCAGCAACCACTGGACCCCATTATTTCCTTTCTCATGTCAATAAAATCTGTAACCATAGTCCGCACATCTCAAGGCTATCCTGAAGGAAAACTTGAAAAAGAAACATGTGTTTTCTATAACTGAGCACATCTTCATAGTCACAAGCTAAGAAATATAAAGAAGATCTGCTTATTTAAGAAATGCAGTTAACTTTAGAAAAGGATATACTTTTGGTTCTCCTCAAACACTGGTAAAAATCATAGAAGAGTCCACGTTTCATGTGATCATAAACATAACTTTGTTTAACAATCCATTGATTATTGGAATCAAGTTAGGAAGTTATGGTTTCTAGTCAAAAATATTAATAGTCAATTTTCAGAGGAAGAAATCACATGAAAATGCTCTAAATCACTAACAACTAGAGAAATGAAAATTTAAATAACTTTGGGGTACCACTCATTCTTATCAAATAAGCAAAGTTAACCAAGAAAAGACAAAAGTGCTAGAAAGATTATAGGAAAATGGGTATATTGATATGCTACTGGTATTATTGTGAACTGGTATAGCTATTTTGGAAAGCAGTTTGGAACTCTGCTTCAAAAGCTGTTCAACTGGGTATACTCTTTGATCCAGTAATAAGGTAGGTATATACTTCAAAAAGATCAAAGAAAGAGGAAAAGGAGCCATATTATAGAAATATTTACAGCAGCTTTTTTTGTGGTGGCAAAGAATTAGAAACTGAGAGGGTATCCATGAATTGAGGAATGCCTGAACAAGTTGTGGTATACGAATGTGACAAAATACTGTCGTAGTATGAGAAATGATGAAGGGGATGGCTGTCAGAGGAAACTTGGGAAGGCTGACATAAACTGATGCAGAGTGAAGTGAGCAGAAACCACAGAACAATTTAATAATAATCATAAACATAAACAATATTATGAGACAAATGATTTGAAAATTCTGATCAACATAATGACTGACCTCAATACCAGGACTCTCATGATGAAACAAGCCACCTACCTCCAGATAGAAAGGCAGTAGACTCTGAGAGTACAGATCGAGGCATATTTTTTGAACATGGCCAATGTGGGGATTTGTTTTGCTTGACAATACATGTTTATAATTAGGATTTTGTTTTTCTTAATTTCTACATAGAGAAGTGGAGACTGAGGGAAAAGAAAAGGTGAATTTTGGTTCAGAAAATTAATTTAAAAAAGGAAGTTATGGTTCCATTTAATTTGAAATAAGAAAAAGTTTCTGGGTTGTGATTTTTTCCATTAATGGCACACTATGTATCGTTTGGGGTGGCCACATGTTACAATATATTGAGCGCTGGGCCTGATGATAGGAGGAGTCTGAGTTCAAATCTAGACTCAGACATTTTCTAGCTGAGTAAGTCACTTGACCCTGTTTGCCTCAGTTGCCTTATCTAAAAAATGGAAAAAGAAATGGCAAACCACTCTAGTATCTTTGCTAAAAAGCAACAATAACAAAAAACAACCCAAAAGGGGTCTCAGAGTCAGCTACAAGTGAAAATGACTAAACAATCATTTTCTCACAGGAACCCAGATGTTCTATAAATTCAGACATAAACTTCATAAACATAATCTCCATAGATGTAAATCCTGAGGAAATGAAGAAGTGATCAGAATAAGAAATGATCAGTTAAATTAATTTGTTTGGAAAATTTAAGATGTACTCTACTGACTTAGCCTTCCCAAACTTAGGGATGCCATTCTGTCTTTTAGTTACATATATGCTACCACAAAGTCAGTTGAGAAAATCAAGTTCAGTCACCTGATTCGTTGATACCGTACAAAACAATTCATTTGACTGAATTTTTTGTCCATCAATTGATTGAATTTTTTCTTTCTGCAAATTAAACCTGAGCTAGTCTGGAGAACTTGTAGGTTGCTGATTAACTCAGCTAGATTCTAGAATCTGACATGTATTTGTCTTTCATTTCTATGATGGCAGCAAACAGAGGTGAATTTGATATGGGGTGACTGAAACCCTTCTTTGGAAAGATAGATTTGGAGATGATAACGGAATAAAATAGCATTATTTGTCACCATTAACATAGGTACTCCTGAGTATGGCTTTTTAAAATTATTTTTATTATTTTATTTTTTAATTAAAAATGTAAATTTCAGGGTTTTTTAAAATATTTTTAATGACTTTTGATTTCTGTGAGGGTAGTTCCAACTGAGATTAATTTGAACTTCAAATTCCGACTCAAAGATGAAAGATTAAAATTCTAGTCTCCTGAATGAGATTTTTTAAAGGAGTAGCTTCACTTTCCATGAGTTTTCTTTGCATGCGTGTAGAGAAAATTCTTCTTCTGTGAACTGCCCACTACTTTAAATGGCTGCTTCGGGATCAGTTTTGGCTATCCCCTCACTAAGTGCTGTTTGTAGTCTGAGAGTTATTGTGCATCTTGCTTGCATGAAAATGCTTCCCCTTTTCAACAAATATCCTTATGTAGAAATAAACAAATCAAATCAAACATTTATTAAATACCTACTATTATCAGAGAATTGTGCTATGTATTAGGGGAAATAAAAATTTCTGTAACGTATGGTTTTTGTTTTCAGAGAGCTTATAATATGGCAGTAGATAAAACGTAATCATAACTTGAAACAATAAATGATGAGTGCATTGAGAGTCTCCAAAATGCAGAAGCAGTTTTGTAAAGTGATCCTTATTTTATTTTTTAGCTTTAATTTTGCTTTTAATTGCTAATAAACTCTTAATAGCTTTGCCCTAAAGTCCAAAAAGGATTACAAGTAATTTTGGAATTGAATTGTGATTAACAAAAGGTTCCTCTTATAATGTAAAAATTGAGAAGACAGGGAGGTTCCCTATTCCTAGTAGTACTTAGGAAGTAGCAGAAATAAAAGTGAAATAAACTTTTTGTAACAAAGATCATTCTCTTGAACCTCCCCAACTGGTTCTGGTTGGTTTCAACTAAGGTGGAGCTGGCTCTTATACTACTTTGCTGTTATTACTGATGATTATTTTCATTGTGCTATGCATTATCTACATGGCATTTTATAGGTTGACACATAAAGAGTGGATCCCTGCCCTAGATGTCTTACAGTATCACTTGGGATGAACATTCAAGTGGGTGGACCTTCTTTATACACTGTGATTTCAAGTTGATATGACATACATATCATTGCTATGCCATATATCATAAACATTTTTGGTATACTCCCAGTACCTAAGCTTACAACCTGCTAAGAAGATTGGTTCATATCTTCCACATATGAGTTGAAGTGTCTACTGGACACAAAGAGATTGCTTTGTCTCATAGGAGAGCTGCTTTCATTGTAGATTTAAACTATTCTACAGTTGTTTCTCACAATAATATATAGCATCAGGATATTTGAGTGAGTCTTATCTGTTAGTCATATAGGAACATAAGATGATAGATTTTACATAAAGCCTTTCCTGATCTTTCTTCTCCTTACACCTCTTTCCCACCCCCAAATCACCTTGGATCTATTTTGTAAATAGCTACATATCTCCCTTTATTAAGTAGAAATTTCTTGAGGGAGGAACTGTTTCACTTGGGTGTTTTCTGTAGCACCTTGCAAAATGCTTGATACTAAGTGGTCATTTAGCGAATGCTTACCTATTTATTTGCTTAGAGATGGAAAGGAGTTTAAAAAGCTCCTCTGATTTACAGGACTCACACAGAATGCACAGGGAAGGATGAGTTGGGATCAGCATCATTAGAAGGAATTCCCAAATCTCTCAGATCTCAGATCCATTGGAACAGAATGAAATGAGAGAACATCTCAGTATACCTCTTAAGGGTCTCTCTAAGATCCTCTGTCTCTGACTGCTTGAAAAACAATATCATGTCAGAGGAATATTCCAATATATGTGTTCCTGTCTTTTCCTCTCCCGAAGGAAGAAGAAATTGTTTTTGAAACATGCATGTTCATATTTGTATGCTGCCTTTGACAACATAAGGTCTTATAGAGGGAAGTTAACAAATTGTTTTGACTCTGATAAAAATCTGAAGTAGTACCACAGACCCACTCTTATTTAAGTAGGGATTTATTTGAATTTCCACTTTTAACCCTTGGTTTTTCTATCTGGGATTGAAAAAGACTAGTTCATTCTGTTGCTTTATTAATCTAACTTTCATGGGAAATACTTCAAAATACACAAGAAAGCAGTTATATTGAAATACATAAAATATCAAGGAAACCAATTGTATTGAAAAACAATTATCAAAAATTTTTGTAAAACATATTCACAGACCCTATCCTTCGGGATAAAGCATTTTGCCCGTTATTGAGCCTATCAAATAATTTGTGACTCTGAGTATTGTTTCACATTAACAAAGGAAAAACCATAGGCACTTAGGTAAAAGATCAAATTATTTTTTCCTGTTTTTGTCAGGTATTTGAAAGAAGGACTTTTAATCTTTCAACTAACTATCACCTATCAACTGAAAATTCAGCTTAGAAAATGATTTGCTAAATTATCTACACCTTTGGAGGAAATGTCCATATTAATTAATATGGACATTTCCTCCAAAGGTGTACATCTGAGGATCAAATACAAATGGAAAGTGATCCCTCGAGGCTACACATTGACATAGAAAATCACAAATTAACATTCTTTACATTGTTTTGTATTTTCATTTATTTTGTTAAACATTTCCCAGTTATATTTGATTTTGGTTTGGCAGCACTCTGAAAGTTTCAGTGTTCCTCTTGATGCCTGCTGGCAGCAAATTTGACACATCTGATATAGATCATAAACTCCCCCATTCCTTCTTATCCTTCATTACTCTCAAGAAGCACTCTTCTATTTGAATACTATGTCTCATCTGATTTATTAATAGTCATAGAGTCACTGAAGAAAGCTTTCTACATTATGTCATTCCTCAGTGGAGGTTATCTTTGGAAATTTTTAATGAATTTCTGTGAAATTCTAAATATGAGTAGAGGTTATAGAAATACATGATTGTACTGAATGAAGTTTGAAGTTTACAGAATAATTAGTGATACCTAAACACTTCATCAAAGAAATAATGCTGTATTAACCAACAAGCTTATCTGAACAAAGTTCGATATACCTCAAAAATCAAAAATGTGAAGTATTCCTGAGCTAATCAATTTATTCCTTTATTTTATAAAAAATGTTTTATGATGCCCTTTGTCTTCTATCAGAATTTGATTTCCCATTCTCCAAATTGAGCTTTGCCTTGTAACAAAGAAAAAGAATTAAACAAATATGACTATTAGGAAACCTTTTCTGATATTGCGTACAATGTTCTTTCTGTCCTATTTGTTGTGGAGAAGGCAGAATATTTCAGTGCCTCTACTCTAGGACCTTCATTGGTCTTTCTCTTACTGAGAGTTCAGCTTTCTTTTGGGAATCATTCCATCTGTGTTGTCATAGTCGTGTGTATTGTCCTTTTGGTTCTGCTTATTTTGCTCTGCATCAGTTCTCTTGTTGCTTCTTTCAAAGAATTATACATCATCTTGACACGTGCTTGGGAGAAACTTTGTTGGAAGAGAAACAATTTGCTCTGTGAAATCAAGGAGTTTTTTAAATAGTAAATTAAAAATTAGTACAGTGGAATCTTGTATCATTGATATTATTCTGTCAATTATGTGATAGTAAAGAGGTATTCCGCTGTTGAACATCACTGGTAAAAACCTGCTGACTCCTTCCAGATACTGTCATCAGGGAAACCTTTTGTACATGTGTTAATTATTCTCATAAAATTATGTATAAATGGGGAAATTAGATATAGTTAGAATAGTTAATGATGTTTTCTTGTTTACCTTTTTTGGATAGTACAGTGGAGTAATATTGTAAGTGCATTTAACTTACATAAATTCAGTTATACAAGCTTGGTGGGAGAGAGAAACCATTTTACCAGCCTAAGTGATTTCAATCAGCTTTATGTTCAATGCTTGTATGCCCTGAACTAAGCAAAACATAAGAAGTGTGGTTGTTCTGTTCCTTCACTTGGTAAAGGTCCCTCTCTCTGTGTACTCACTGCAATTTTATAATTTCCTCTATGCCGGACTCACAGAAATTATCCATTCTGCTTTGGCTGGTAGAGCTAATGAGAGGGATAGCCCATGCTGACCCGCTTCACTTTTATTCCCAGTCAGCTCGAGGGGCTTCTGCTGTGTTACCTTTTACTTCCTGTCTTCGCTTGCCTCATGGTGTACGAAGAAGAAACCTGGTATTTGAGGATATGATCATGCTCTAATGCAATCGTAGTTGTGTGTGAAGCTCCTTCAGGATCTTCCCACACACACACACACACACACACACACACACACACACACACAGATCACTAACTTTGCTGCCAGATAACTGTGTTTTTACATTTTTATTGATTTATTTTTACGTCACCTTCATTTTAAGATATATCTTTCTTCTTTCCCTTCATTAGAGAACCAACCATCACAACAAAGGATTAGAGGGGAGGGAAGGAGAGACAGAGAGACAAGCAGACAAAGAGAGACAGATAGAGAGAGACAGACACAGAGATAGAGTCAGACAGACAGAGACAAAGACAGGGAAACAATGGAGTGGGGAAGGGAGAGGAGAGAGGGAGGGAGGAAAGGAGAGGAGAAGACAGGAGAGGAAATAGAGGAGAAAGAAAGAGAACGAGAGCAAGCGACAGTGAGCGAGAACCAGCAAGCAGCAGTTGAATCTTAACATTTGTGCTGCCTGGGTTGGAAAGGGAAGGAAGACTGAATCTCTCTGAGATGGGTAATTGTTTTTTCCGAAAGCAAAATGAACACATTAGAAATGACTTTGTTGTGCAGCCATATTCTCCAGCTTTTGCAAATAAAGGAGGGAGGTGCTCGCTAGGTTTTTATCTGTTTTTTTTTCTTCTCTTTGAGAAGCCTTGGCTCCCTTGGCCAGGTGTATGAAAAAGAAGTCACTTTTTTTCATAGCAACCAGAACACTAACTTTAGAACCCCTAATCCCCATATTAAAACTACTTTGCTGGACTAAGTTCTGAGGTTTCTTCCTTGCCTTTGATGTATTTCCTGCCTGCACATATCTTGAGAGGTCTCAACATTTTATTGCCTCCATCGCGGACCTCCATTGTAAATACTTGATCTAATCTAGCTGCTTTTCTTTGTTTTCTTCAGTGCCATTTCCACATTCACAAGAAGCACATCTGGAACTGTGATGTTAAAGTCCTGATGCAAATGTTGTGGTTTTTACTGTTGATGTTAAAAAGAGGATACAATCATAATCCTTATAGATCTTTCCCATTTTTCATTTATTTGCTATCCCCTATATAGTAACATCCTTGAAGTCCCATGGGATGATTTTTGCTTAGTTGAGTTTCTTACCAAGCTTTCCTTAAATTTATTTTTCCTTCCACTGGTTCCTGTTCTTTCATTAAGTGATGCTTCCTATAACCTTCTGTACTTGATAAGATTTTATGAAGGAGAGGCTTCTTCTTCTTAGTATAGTGAATAAATAGCTGGGGTTGCATCCAGAAAGACTAGCATAGCCTGTGTGATCCTAAGCAAGTCATTTAACCACAGTCCTAAGCAGCTCACTTCTGTCTTGCATTTGTAGCATTCTGAGAGGAGTTTCCTCACCATAGAAGTTGCTGTACCAATAAAATTACAGATCCAGTTCATATCTGATCTTGTTTCCCTTAGTTGTTAGATCACACTGATTCAAATGTGTGCTGACTAACAAGAGTGATTTAAAAATTCTTTTCATGATCTCATGGCAATTTATCGCAGTTCAACTAATGTACAAAATTGTAGTTGGTGTTGATATACTTTACTCTTTTCATTTTCCATCTTTCCATATCAACCAGTCACTTAGTCAAAAAGCATTTGAGAAATGTTTTTTTCTCAGGCCACTCAGGCATTGTGCTACGTATTGGAGAAGCGAAGGAAGGAGGAAAAAATAGAGCTTACTCTCAAGTCCCTTGGTATTGATAACTTATTTAAGTAGCTAAGGCAGGAATTATTTTATCCCCTTCCTTTTTCTGTTTTATTCTTCGAGTTTTCTATTTTTGCCCTAACAAGTCAGGTGTCTGGCTGTACACAAATAGTTGATTTAGGAATGATTCCTACATCAATATTGAGTTGTTTCCTGAATTTTAAAATATATCATATAGAGACTCCAGTGGTCCTTACTCCAGCTCCTACCCATACTGATGAGTCACATGTCGAGAGAGTGACTACTACTTCCCCTAAAGACTTTAGAGGTTTGGGGAGGGGTCTTTCTAAGCTTTTTGTCTGGAACCCACTCTGGAATGTTCTTCCCATGATTGTGGGTTGATTATCAATCAGCCAGACTCCACTTTTATTTTTTCTATTTAATATTTTATTTTTTCTAATTACTTGTAAAGATAGTTTTCAATATTCTCTTTTATAAAATTTTGAGTTCCAATTTTTTTTCTCCCTCCCTCCTTCCTCTCCCCTGCCCCAAGAAGGTAAACAATTTGATATAGGTTATATATGTCCAATTATTTTAAATATATTTACACATTAGTCATGTTGTAAAAGAATAATCAGAACAAAAATGAAAAACCATGAGAAAAAAAAAAGCAAAAGAGTGGAATTAGTATGCTTTGATTTACATTCAGACTCTTTTCTTTTTCAGAATGTGGATAGCATTTTCCATCATACAGACTCCATTTTTGGAAAGAGGTTTTTTCCTAAGATGGTACAATAAGAATGGTTGGTACGCAGTTGCTCTTTCCCCAAATTTAAGATATATTCTCCTGTCAGCACACACAGATTACAGGGGGAAATGGGCTCCAGCTTAGTGTAAACTCATTGTTTCTGGTTTCTAGAAGTCCTTTTGTCACCTTCATAGGAAATCCCTCAGTTATGGTATAAGTTTTCTACCCGGATCCTTGTGGAGTAGAGAATATTACCTCCCCGTGATATACCTAATCTGTTCTTGGCTTGTGCTGCAGGTGCTGCAGCTTGCTGCTGTGTCAGGGATGATGCAGGGATGTTGATGGGATGTCCAAAATCTTCTATACCCTTGTAAGTTTACAAAGTCATCTCCACTCGGGGGAGAGGGGAAGATGACCTAAATTAAGGTCATAACCAAGGTGCTCTATTCCCTCTACTCCCTCAAGAAATTCTTCCATCAGTCTTTTGCTGGAACAGTGTCTCTTGACTTGGGTTAGATTTCTCAGTTAGATGCCTTGTTATGTACAGGTCCCTCAGAACATTACCGCCTTTCTTTAGTCACTCACCCTAACTTTCTGTGCAGTACTCATGGTAACCGGTCCAGTGGCTTTCAAGGACATCAAACTAATTAAATTAATCACAGATTTTTCACATATAGTCTGAAATCTTTGATTCATTGAGATATGTTCTCATCTTATTAAAGGTGTTGCATCTCACCACTTATTTTAAGTGGGATTGGTGATTGTCCTATGACTCTGAGATCCTCATTCTTAAAACATATGTGTACATATATACATGTATGTGTGTATATATGTACTAATTTTTTTCTTTTCATTTCATTTCTCTTTTTGTTGTTATTTTTGGTTCTCATCATGTTTGATGACTCCCAATTCTTTCCACAAGCAAACATTCTTGATATGTAGATGTGAGGCTTCGGTATAATTTACTTTTTACCTCTTTTTTTTTTTTTTTTTTTTTTTTTTACTCCTAAACCATGTTTTTTCAACATTTGGATCCATGTTCTTTTTTGTGGAAATAACTGAGTTTTAAAAGATGGGTTGATTTAATTTATAAGGTCTTACTGATTTTTTCATAGTATTTCTGTTCTTCTTCATCCTCTTAACAGATGTTGGCAATAAACTACAGGCATTTTCATGGTGGTCTTTTTGCAAAGACTTTATGAGCACTATAATACTAGATTGACCAAATGTTCTGTGAAATTATATTTCTTATTGCTTTTAGATCTTTGATAATTCTTCCTACTTATTTATTTAGGAATTTTAAAAAATTAAAAATATTACAAAAGAAAATAAAGGAAAGCTTAAGGAAAGCTTAACACATGAAAACACTTCAATGTATAAAAATGCTGACATCACAGTGATATTTGTACATTAACGCCCTTGTGTTGTCAGCAGTAATGCATGGCATTCACTGAGGCAGAGAAAAAGTAGTACATTTTGCAGGTCTTCTGTGTATGTGTAGATATAGATATCTATACATATCCTTACAGATATTTATATATATATGAAAACACATACATATATGGCTTTTGATTAAAATTGTAGGAAATTTCTGTAAATTACATGAGTGTGAGGAACAAAATAGAAAATGGTAAGGCTAAGGGAAAATTTTGTTGAATATTTAAATTTTATTTTATTTATTTCATTAAATATTTCCCAATTAATTTTTTACATGTTGAATATTCTTAAATAATATTTTAGAATATTATTTTACAAGTGGTACCTAACATTTATGAATGCTATCATTCTCCACAAAATTTTTGTCATGTCTTACTTTCTATGTGTACAAAAGCTAAAATTAAACAAACCACAATGTCTTAAAGAAATCATTCTATCATATATTTTAAGACTCTGCAAGTTCTCTGCAAGTCAAAAAATAAAGGTGCCTTAAATAGATTTACCTTCAGCTTTAACAGCTTACGACTCCCAATTAAATCCAAGAGTAGGATTGTAGACTACACCAGTAAATCTTTTATTAAGATTTAATCGTTTTAATTCATTGTGCAATTCTGTCTTTGTGATATATTACAAGTAATTCATAAATCAAGATATTGATTCTGTGCCATTGGGTTCAGGTGGTACAATATTGTTTTTAATTTGGTATTTTGACTTGTAATATGCTGATCAAATTCTTCCCTCTCCCCTTCTTTCTCCCTCCCTCTCTCTCTCTCCCTCCCCCCCCCCCCCGTACACACACACACACACACACACACACACTCTTACCTTTTTGAGTTAAATAAAAATGTGTGTAGCTGGATATTATTGATTCTCCATATTATATTTGAATTAGATGATTTGGTTAAAGTTGTATTGCTTTAAATTCTGTGATACTTAATAAGACATAATTACCAAGTGAACTATTGTACGAAGTGAAAATTGTAGCTATTTTTAGTAAAAAACAAAAAACAAAACAAACATTTTCATTTTTTCAAGAACATACTTTAAGAAATCCCATCACCAAAAGTTTTTACCCAAGATTTTAATTTGATACTTTGGCATTTGAGTAAAAAAAAAAAAACTTTTGTTTTCACAAATGTTAGGCACACCCAACTGAACCAGTTTTAAATTTGTACACACTTGCAGTGCTCAGATTGGCAAATCACAGCTTGCTGAAGTCTGTCTATAGTTCATTCATGAGTCACTGAAAATTCAAAGAAAACACTTCCAGAAATCTACCATGTCAACACTAATATATAATTATAAAAGGAATTCAATTGATTTGATCACAGCCAGAATTACCTAAAATTACATCCTGTCTTTAGTATTAATTATGCTTTTTCAAGTATACTGGCCTATAGGAAATAAAACGTTATCTGTCTCCCACAGAGTCAAATGTTTATACCAATGAATATAAAATTTGACTTCATTGTTAGGATATTAAGCCAAAATCCCCAGCAGTTTCATCACATATTAAGACCCAAGTAGCCAGTAAACCTAGGTATCCCAAATCACCATTCTCAGATTCTATATACATAACTTACGTGAAGGATGCAGCAAAATTGACTTCAAAGGTTCTTTTGTTTTCAAATGAAAATGGTTTAGAGAGCCTTATTGTTTAAAAAAAGTCTTGATTTTTATTGTGCAATTAGGGTTTGGGTGAGTTCTGGAAAGACATCACTTCTAAGTAGAAAAATTTTTGGAAGCCTTTAGGAAATTTTTGCAAATTTAAAAATTCAGGCTTAAATGTAATGTTCTTTGAGAAACCAAAATCCTACCCTGTACCTTATTATATACCCTAAAAAATAAAACACATGCATCCCCTACATAACATGTGTAAAACTTGAAATTGGTGTTACTGTGGCTTCTAATTTTTTTAAAATTCCTTATACCAAACTCTAGAGTTCAAGTAACCCTGAAGTTCAAAATCCATCTAAAACAAAATGCATGTACGTACTGACAGCAGAAAAGGACAACTTTGATGACTGGCATGTAGGATCTCCTTGAGAGAAAAAACATGGCTGATGTTTTTGTTGGAATTGTGAGTATTAATAGTGAAAGTTAGCTTTGCTGTTTCCAGGTCTTGGTTCATCAAACTCCCCTGTTGAATTTAACTACCAACAATAGTCTCATCATAAGATAATATTATCTCCTCTAAGAATTTTTACACAAATCACTCACCTATTTTATTTATTAAGCAATATAAAATCTTGTTAGGGGCTGTATCAAGTCTCTTGAGGGGGAGATTGCCCACATGGAGCCCTTATGCCTGTGATTTATTGTGAATGTGGTATTTGAGGCCCAGGTTTTTTTTTTTGTTTTGTTTTGTTTTTTTAGTGTGTTATTGTGCATTTTGGCTCCTAATAGTATTTATGTTAAGGGTGTGTGCAGTTAGCTTGGTTTCGGCATTCCTGAAATCATTTTAACACTGGGCTAAATGTGGAGACGGGTTTGCCAAAAGCCAGTGATATTCACAGCCTCAACCTCAGAAGTTGGTTTGAGCAGTTGGAATTAGTCTTATCTAGAAATCGGGCAAGATTTTTTTTCTTTGAGAACTTTAATATTAGATGCTCTAATATCCAGCCTTTGCTTGAAGCCTGGATAATAGAGAAGTGAGCATGTTACTACTGAACTCCACAAATTATTATAATAATACCTTCTACCAGAGTTAGAACCATTTTCTGAGAGGTTCAGACTATATCAACATTATCTAATTTCGAAGTTGGAAACCTAACTAAAGCAATGGGTTTATTTTCATGTGAGGTCTCCCCTTTAGAAGCCTTTAAAATAACTTAACAATCAACTGAGAGTTAATGGCCATGTTGCTTAGCTAGCACTTCACTTAGAAAGTTTCAAACTTGAGACATGAAGCAGTGAGACAGATTAGAAAGATGCCTGCAGCAGGCTTTGCCATGTGGTCCGTGGTATGTGGCTTCGCCTTGCTGGGAGTTCACTTTCCCACTTGATAAAGTCGGGGTGGACTAAAGGATCTATTAAATTCTGTTGTTGACCTAGAATTTTAAGTGTTTGAATTCTTTCAATTCTTTAAATGTAACAAATGGGGATTTATTGAATTTTAGACCATGTAGGAAAGCAAATGCATATTCAGAATGGCCAAGTAAGGAAAAAATCCTTTCCTTTTTTTCTTTATAACATATCCTTCATTTGGTAGGGAAACAGGACATTGCTATTAATTAATTGTAAATTGTACTTTGTTTCTGAACTTAATTGTGAAAATCTGTTGGTTCTTCACAGTTTAGTTTTTTAGCTAAAGATCTATTAATTCTTGATTTTGCTCTCAAGAAAAGTTATTCATTCTAACATCCTTTCTGATTCAAGTCATACATAATTTTAATACCATCAGGACTTTGAGATTGTCACATGGTATTTTATCATAATCTCTCTTCCTTCCCTCTCTCCCTCTCCCTCCCTTCTTCTCTTCCCTCCCTTCTTCTCTCTCTCCCTCTCTCCCTCCCTCCCTTTCCTCTCCCCCCACCCCATCTCTGTCTCTCTCTCTTTCTCTCTCTCTCTGTCTCTGTCTCTGTCTCTGTCTCTGTCTCTCTCTCTCTCTCTCCCCTCCCTTCTCTCTCTCTTTTGTCCCCCTTTCTTCCTTCCCTCTCCATATCCTCCCTCCAATCATGATTTGGAATTTTTTTGGGGGTGGGAGACAGCTTCTACACAAGTAGTTACTGGATTAATGGTGCTGCAGCCGAGCAGCTCCCACAGATTAGGTCATCTAATTATCTGATTTGGAGAAATAATTTAGCAAGTTTAGCATTTGAACATGGAAGGACTTGTAGGAACAAAAGCTACATGCTTTTGCAGACAGTCTGTAAATGATATGAAATCCAATGGAAGTTTATTCCAAATGAGCTTCCCTTTTAAACAAATAGAAATTACCCCCAAAAAAGATTGACTTCATTAGAGTTCTCAAAAAAACAACCTGGTATATATTTTTGGGAAAAATATGAAATACTAATCAGTAAACTCAAACTTGAGCTCGATTTGAATAATATCATGAAAGAGGTTTTATCATAAAATAGCAAATGATGTCCTTAGTTTTGGTTTTGATGAGGAATTGTGAATCCCACCAATCTATATAAAATTCTCATTAGATTCTATTTAAAAACAAAGCCTTCAAGCAATCAATTAAATGTTTATTAAGCACTTACCATGTAACAGATATTGTGTCAGCTATTGAGGATACAAAGACAAAAATGAAATCATTTATGCTCTCATGATGCTTATATTCTATTGGGAGACAGCACATACATATGAACGTATATATGAAACATACAAAATAAGTCCAAAGTCATTATTTAGGATGTGGGCACTAGAATCTGTGGAGATCAAGGAAGAGTTCATGCAAAACCTGGTGCTTAAGTTTTGAATCTTGAGGTCTTTTGATATTTGGAATACATTATCCCATTCCCTCTGTAGTTTCTGATGGGTACAAAATAGTCTTGTTATGTGAATTTGGCTTTTATATAAAGATATTTTTATCTTTTAAAGTCTTTTCCATTTGAATTTGTCTTTGCAATTTTAAAATTTAACTAGTATGTGTTTTGAAGTTTGCAGAAAAGGTTTTGTCATTTTTTGGAGGCAATCTGTGAATTTTCTGGATTGATATTTTTTTATCTATGTTCTGAAGTTTGGGGAGAGGGTATTTTTTCTCAACAGTATTTTACTTTTCCAAATACATGTAAAATTAGTTTTCAACATTCATTTATTTAAGATTGTGTTCTAATTTTTTCTATTCTTCCTCTGCCCTCTAAGACAGCAAACAATTCAATATAGATTACACATGTACAATCCTTCTAAGTACATTTCCATATTTGTCATGTTGTGCAAGAAAAATCTGACCAAAAAGGGGAAAACCTTGAGAAAGAAAAAACAATGAAATAAAGGTGAAAATACTAGGCTTTGATCCACATTCAGTCTCCTTACTTTTCTCTAGATACAGATGGCATTTTCTATCCCAAGTCTTGGAATTGTTAAGGATCACCTCATTGCTGAAAAAAGCCAAGTCTGTGATAGCTGATGATAACATAATCTTGCTGTATAATGTTCTCCTGGTTCTACTCAGAAGTCTTGAGTAGTTTTCTGGTATTTGTTTTTTTTACTTGATTCTTCTGAAGACCTTTAATCCTTATATCATTTCTAAATATCCTTTCTTCAAAGTCAATGTTTTCGTTTGTGTAGAGATCTTGTTTTCTTTTAGTGTGCTTACTCTTTGCTTCTTTGTTTGCATTCCCAATCAATTGTCTCTCCTTTCTATAGTGAGATTTGTTGTAGCAATATGTCCATAGGTGTGTTCTATTATATAACAACTCTTCTGAGGTAGAATTTAATAGGAGTAAATATAAAGGTCATTACAGAATCTCGAAATCAACTGCACAAATGTAATTTAAGAGAGATAGTTCTTGTGAAAAAGGCAGATTCTATGTGACTGTAAGCATAATAGAATCACTAGTGTTACACATCCAAAAACACCAGTATGGACTTTTGTTGCATGAAGTGTACCATGGTACCCCCAAATGAGGACACATATACCCCTGCTGTCCTCTCCTCTGATTAGACCAAATCTGGAATATTGTGTGGCTTTCTGGTTGCCACATCTTAGGAAGGATACTAGCAATTTGGAAGTATGTAGAAGAGGTTATACTCTTTGTGGATTGATTCAAGAATAAACTTCTCTCTCCAAATCTTTTACATCTCCTGCTCCCAGCAGAGTATCTCACATCCTTCTTGACTGAGAAAATAGAGACCATCTGTTATGAATATCCTTGTTTTCCCAGTTCTGCATCTCAAAACCCTTTGACATATTTCTCCATTCTAATAATTCACAATAATTCTCATAAATCTCCGTTCTTTGTGTTCCAGCATATAATGAAGCGATGGTCCTTCTCTTTGCCATGGCATACCTTTCTATTTATGCTCTTGATCACCTCACTGTCTTCTCCCCAACCCTGTTCCCTCTCTGCTTAGAGTTTACATTCTGAGTTTGCCCTTTTAAAAAATATTTTTATTAATGAACTTAAAACACCAGAAAACATCAGCATTTAAAAAAAGTTTTTATTATAGCTTTTTTATTTACAAGATATATGCATGGGTAATTTTTCAGTGTTGACAATTGCAAAACCTTGTGTTCCAATTTTTCCCCTCCTACCTCCTCCCCCAGATGGCAGGTAGACCAATACATGTTAAATATGTTAAATTATATGCTAAATACAATATATGTATGTATACATGTCCATAGAGTTATTTTGCTGCACAAGAAGAATCGGACTTTGAAATAGTGTACAATTAGCCTGTGAAGGAAATTGAATATGCAGGCAGACAAAAATAGAGGGATCGGGAATTCTATGTAGTGGTTCATTTCCCAGAGTTCTTTTGCTGAGTGCAGCTGGTTCAATTCATTACTGCTCTATTGGAACTGAATTGGTTCATCTCATTGTTGAATAGGGCCACGTCCATCAGAATTTATCATCATATAGTATTGTTGTCGAAGTATATAATGATCTCCTGGTCCTGCTCATTTCACACAGCATCAGTTCGTGTAAGTCTCTCCAGGCCTTTCTGAAATCATCCTGCTTTGTCATTTCTTACAGAACAATAATATTCCATAATATTCATATAGTACAATCTATTCAGCCATTCTCCAATTGATGGGCATCCATTCTGTTTCCAATTTCTGGCCACTACCAAGAGGGCTGCCACAAACATTCATGCACATACAGATCCCTTTCCCTTCTTTATGATCTCTTTGTAACACTGCTGGATCAAAGGGTATGCACAGTTTGATAGATCCAAATCATTCTCCAGAATGCTGGATGTATTCACAATTCCACCAACAATGTATCAGTGTCCCAGTTGTACCACATCCCCTCCAGCATTCCTCATTATCTTTCCCTGTCATTTTAGCCAATCTGACAGGTGTGTAGTGGTATCTCATAGTTGTCTTAATTTGCAATTCTCTGATTAATAATTAGTTGGAGCATCTTTTCATATGGCTAGAAATAGTTTTAGTTTCTTCATCTGAGAATTGTCTGTTCATCTCCTTTGACCACTTATCAATTGGAGAATGGCTTGATTTCTTATAAATTAGAGACAATTCTCTCTATATTTTGGAAATGAGGCCTTTATCAGAACCTTTGACTGTAAAAAATGTTTTCCCAGTTTATTGCATCTTGTCTGCATTAGTTTTGCTTGTACAAAAACTTTTCAATTTGATATCAAAATTTTCTGTTTTGTGACCTATAATGATCTCTAGTTCTTCTTTGGTCATAAATTCCTTCCTCTTCCACATATCTGAGAGGTAAACTATCCTATATTCTAATTTATTTAGAATCTCATTCTTTATGCCTAGGTCATGAACCCATTTTGATCTTATCTCGTTGTACGGTGTTAAGTGTGGGTCAATGCCTAGTTTCTGCCATACTAATTTCCAATTTTCCCAGCAGTTTTTGTCAAATGGTGTGTTCTTATCCCAAAAGCTGGAGTCTTTGGGTTTGTCAAACACTAGGTTATTAAAATTATTGACTATTTTGTCCTTTGAACCTAACCTATTCCACTAATCAACTAGTCTATTTCTTAACCAATACCAAATGGTTTTAGTAACCACTGCTTTATAATATAATTTTAGATCTGGTACAGCTAGGCCACCTTCATTTGATTTCTTTTTCATTAGTTCCCTTGAAATTCTTGACCTTTTGTTTTTCCATATGAACTTTGTTGTTCTTTTTTCTGTCATTAAAATAGTTCTTTGGGAGTCTGATTGGTATAGTGCTAAATAAATAGATTAGTTTAGGTAGTATTGTCATCTTTATTATATTTGCTCACCCAATCCAAGAGCATTTATATTTTTCCAGTTGGTTAGATCAGACTTAATTTGTGTGGAAAGTTTCTGATTTTCCCTTGGCATATAGATTCCTAAATATTTTATACTATCAGTAGTTACTTTAAATGGAATTTCTCTTTGTAACTCTGTTGGATTTTGTTAGTGATATATAAGAATGCTGATGATTTATGTGGGTTTATTTTGTATCCTGCAACTTTGCTAAAGGTGTGGATTATTTCTAATAGCTTCTTAGTGGAATCTCTGGGGTTCTCTAAGTATACCATCATCATACCATCAGCAAAGAGTGATAATTTGGTTTTCTCATTACCTACTCTAATTCCTTTAATCTCTTTTTCAACTCTTATTGCCAAAGCTAGCATTTCTAATACAATATTGAATAGTAATGGTGATAGTGGGCAACCTTGTTTCACTCCTGATCTTATTGGGAATGGTTCCAGTTTATCCCCATTACATATGATGCTTACTGATGGTTTTAAATAGATGTTAGTGATTATTTTAAGGAAAAGTCCATTTATTCCTATACTCGCAAGTGTTTTTAACAGGAATGGATGTTGGATTTTATCAAATGCTTTTTCTGCATCTCTTGAGATGATCATATGGTTTTTGTTAATTTGGTTATTGATATGGTCAATTATACTAATAGATTTCCTAATATTGAACCAGTCCTACATTCCTGATATAAATCCTACTTAGTCATGGTGTATTATGCTGGGGATGATTTTCTGTAGTCTTGTTGCTAACATTTTATTTAGGATTTTAACATCAATATGCATTAGGGAGATAGGTCTGTAATTTTCCTTCTCTGTTTTCAACCTAACTGGTTTAAGTATCAGTACCATGTCTGTGTCATAAAAGGAATTTGATAGGATTCCTTCATTCCCTATTTTTTCAAATAGTTTATATAGCATTGGGGTTAATTATTCTTTAAATGTTTGGCAGAATTCACATGAAAATCCATCTAGTCCTGGGGATTTTTTTCTTAGGGAGTTGATTAACAGCTTGTTCTATTTCTTTTTCTGAAATGGGACTATTTAAGCAATTTACTTCCTCCTCTGTTAATCTGGGAATGCTATATTTTTGGAGGAAGTCATCCATTTCACTTAGGTTATCAAATTTATTGGCATAAAGTTGGGCAAAGTAACTTCTTATTATTACTCTAATTTCCTTTTCATTGGTGGAAAGTTCTCCCTTTTCATTTTTAAGACCAACAATTTGATGTTCTTTCCTTTTTCTAATCAGATTCATCAAAGTTTATCTATTTTATTGGTTTTTTTCATAAAACCAACTCTTAGTTTTATTTATTAATTCAATAGTTATTTTACTTTCAATATAATTAATTTCTCCTTTTAATTTTAG
The DNA here is from genome assembly GCF_016432865.1 of Antechinus flavipes. Lineage (NCBI taxonomy): Eukaryota > Metazoa > Chordata > Mammalia > Dasyuromorphia > Dasyuridae > Antechinus > Antechinus flavipes. The sequence continues at coordinate 63,742,326 of NC_067404.1, read as the reverse complement.
AATTTCAAATTTAGTATTTGATTTGGGGTTTTTAATTTGGTCTTTTTCTAGCTTTTTTAGTTGCTAGCCCAATTCATTGAGCTTACGTTCCTAGTCTCTTTAGCTGACCACACCTTCCCTTCTGATATTATCTCCCATCTTTATGAGCTCTTTTTATCTTTTTTTTTCAGACCCAATACCTGCCACTCCATAATCAATTAAAATGTTTTTTTTTGATGTTTTGATTAATAACAAAAGTAAAATGGGATGCTTCAGAAGGAAGGCAATTCTCTTTCACTGAAGGTCTTCAATAAGAGGCAGGATTATAAATTGTGAAGAATAATTGTTGAAGATATTTCTGCTCAGATACAGGTCAGCCTGAATGTTCTCTAAGGCCCTTCTGTTTCTGAAATACAATTTTGAAGCTGTGAGCTCAGTGAAATTGCTACAGATTCCTTAAATGTACATATGTTGTTTTCTCTTTTTCTTGTTTGCTTCCAGTAGTCCTCCCAAAGTCAGAAACAGCGGGCATATTGGGAGGGCAGGGGAATGGCAATGTTACCAAGAGGAAAGGGCCATTTCATTTGCTCAAGCTTGCTGGTGATTATACCTGAGGCCTATAATTTATCTTTGTTAACCAGGCTGCCCATGTACTAAAACACTAGAAGGGCAGGAACAGACATCACTCTTGCCAAAGGAAAAAGCAACTGGGGAGCCCAGAGGGACAAGCAGTATTCACCTTTTGTTCTGTCTTCTTTGAACTGCCCCCTCCCCACATTTATTCAGTATTCTCCACCATGTTTCTTCTATAGTCCATGGGCAGTTTTCATGTGACATGACAGCTCCTAGTGACTCAATTCACCTGTTACAGAGTCATGAATATGTATCTGCATCACAGACTATAAAAGCAGCAAAGGAATCATTTTAAACTATTGGCTCATTAATTCCCTCTCTAAGCACTCCCAATATACACATTCACAAGGAAGTCATCAGCTTTCATATTCACATATTTAAACTCTCTGTTTGCACAGTAGAGTGTAATGGCCTGGAAGACTTGATGTGCTTGTTCTAGAGAGCATGACTAACACCTGTCTTAAGTTTCAACTCCTCCACTTTTCATTATAGAAATATTGTTTTAAAATCATTTTTCACCCAAAACAAGGAACTAGTCAGATAAGTCAGGTGAGACAAACTAAGTAGGAATTGTAGATCCTAAGATAATGATTTCTCATTTTGTCTACTGGAATTTTACCCAAGATTACTTCTCTAAGTAGACATATACAGTGTAGAATTTTAGAATATCTCCTATAGTTAACAGCTCTGATGCTAAGGTAGACATAGTCTAATGATCAATTTCTAATAAAAATCATAGAAGAAACCCTAGAGGAGAAGTGCTAGCCCTCTTCTGAAAAAGCAACTATTGAGACATTCTTGAGTTCTGAAAATGTTATTACAATCTCAGTGATGAGGAGAAAAACTAATATTAAAGTATTTACCATGTATTATGTGATATAGTTCATTTTATATAAACTGTAATCACTTGTGACAAGAGTCAGAAGCTCCTATCTATAAGGAAAATCACATCTACATGGTGCCTCCAGTTCAACTGTCAGATTGGGTCGATGGTTTTGCCTTTTGATTGCTTCCAAGCAAGTGGAAAGCAATTCATTGCTAACTAATCCATTTGATTCAGTTCTATTAATTATCAATACAATGAGGGTGTGTATAGTGGAAAGAGTCTAGAAATCCTATTTGATAACTAGCTACTTCTGCAACCTTGGCTAGGCAAGTCACTTTTCCAGGCCTCAGTTTCTGCATAAAATGGAAGTTGGAAAAAATCTCTATGGTCTCTTCCAGTTCTGATATTCTGTAATGCTATGACTCTAACCTGATGGCATTCAGTCATTAAAATGAAGTAAGACACATTGTTTATGATCCAATTAATTGTTAGGTAATCATACATTCCTTAAGAAAGCCGTCTACAATAGATGCCATCATTTTATCTCCTCTGCAATCTGGCTTCCATCTTTATCATCTAACTGAAATTTCTCTCTCCAAAGTTACTGATCATCTCTTAATTGTCAAATCTTTTGTATCTTTCTTAGTCCTTATCCTTCTTGGCCTCTTTGAAGCCTTTGACACCGTCAGTCATCTTCTTCTTCTAGATACTCTTTCCTCTCTAGATTTTCTAGACACTCCTCTCCTGGTTCTCTTCCTACCTATCTGATTGCTCATTTTCAGTTTTCTTTGATGGATTGTCCTACTGGTCATAGCCACTAACTTTAGAGATTCTCCAGGGCTCTGTGCTGGACCATCATTACTTCTTGATGCTCTCTCACTTGGAGATCACTTCAACACCCATTAATTCAATTATTATGTCTATATAGATGTGATTTATTTAGCCCTGACCTCTATTCTCCCATCCTCAACTGCCTTTTAAACATTTCAAACTGTCCCAGAACCATCTCAAACTCAGGATGTCTAAACAGAAAACTCCCAAACCTTCCCCATTACTGTCCAAGGTACCATTATCCTTCCAGTTATTACCTCTCATCTGGATTATTCCAGTAGCATTATAATTGATCTCACTGTCTCTAGTCTCTCCTCATTCCAGGCCATAATGGCAAATCAGCTGTCAAATCAAATTTCCTAAAGCACTGATACGTCATGACTTCTTCCTCACCCCACCCCTATTCAACAATCTGTGGTGGGCTCCTTATCTCCAGAATCAACTATAAACCTCCCTTTGGTTTTGAAGGCCTTTTACAGCCTGCTCTGTTTCTGCCTTTACACTTGTCTTGCACTTTCCATGTACTCTATGATCTAGCCAAACTGGCCTTTTTTCTGTTGCTCAAACATAACACTCCATCTGTTTGTTCTGTCTTTTCACTTGCTGTCCCCTATGCATGGCATATTCTCTTTATCTCTGCTTTCTGGCTTCCCCAGCTTCCTTCAAGACTCATCTCCTCTCTTCCCTTCTGTGAAAGACTTTTCCACTGCTTATGCCTTTTCTCTGACATTGCTTCCCATTTATGCTGTAAATATCTTGTGTGTACATAATTGTTGACATTATCTCTCCCAATAGAATGAGAGCTTCCTATGGGCAGTGATCATATTTTGTTTTGTTTTGTTTTGTTTTACTTTCTTTGTATCCTACCATTTAGCACAATGCTCAATAAACTGCTTGTTAACTGACCTTGTGTGAGTCACCTACCTCTCTATGCTTTAGTTTCTGCATTTGGATGATAATGGGGTTACATTATGTCTCTAAAATAACTTGCCTGTTCAATAGTACTGTTGCTGATAATTCATCAACATATTATGACTCCAACCAAATGGCATTCAGTCATTAAAATCATGTGAGATACATTGCTGATAACTTGATTGTTGTGGTCATTCAGTCCCGCTAATGGTGGATCTGACTGAGCATGTCAGGTCGATCTTAATATATTTGTAAATAAGGGGAGAAGGAAAACAGGAGTCATTTCAAAAGTGAATATATTAGTTTATTATTGGCATCATAACATTCTTCTTTTCTGTGCTACTAGGCTGTACGCTCTTTATAAAGCGAGTTAGACAGAATTCTTGCCTTCCAGCAATTTTTAATAGAAGAAAAACCAACTTGATTTGGTTATGCTACTAAAGATTAAATGAATTCATAAATGAAATGAGAATATATTATTCATAAGCAACAAGCAACTGAATAAATATATTTAGAGACTTGAGTGAAGCACATAAAACTTTAACTATATTGAAATTTACAATTAAATAACATAGTCTTTTACTTTTAATATGAGTCATATGAGAATAGAAGTTTATCAGCCTACATTTCTCCCAATCCTACCCTTCCTAGGTTATTATAATGGTAGCAAATGAATTAAATGATAGGATCATAGATTTAGATTTAGAAGTTGCCTTAAAGCCCATCTTATCCAATCCCCTCATTTTATAGATGAGGAAACTGAGATCCACAGCAACTTGTCTTTCCCCAACGTCAGAAAAGCAGTGACTTTTTCAAGGTAGAGTTTCAACCTAGTTTTTTTTTTCAAGGTCTAGTTTCAACCTAGGCCTCCAAATCCATTGACCTTTTCTGCATCTTCATCCTTCTTGACCTCAATTCAGTCTTTTACACTACTGATCATTCTTTTCTCTTTGATCACTCTAGGTTTTTTACAATTTTGTTTTTAAAGAACAGAATAAAAAAAAAAGAAAAACAGAAAAGCAAAACAAAAAAACAAAAGAGAATATAGTTGTGTGCCTAACATGGCCAATGATGAAAGACTCAAAATATAAAAGAACAAATTACCAATTCAAGAAAGTATATGTGTGTATGTATATATATATATATGTGTGTATATAATTTTTTCTACTAATATATATGTATATATGTATATATATATATATATATGAAGAAATTATATTCATGAGTGTCCATATTTTCTTTGCTTCCTTGTAAATTGTTCTTTTGTTCTCTGCTCCACACCTTTTTTAATATTCTTCTTCCCCCTTTCATCCTCCCAGGCAAGCTATAGTTAAGAAAAGATATGTTTATGTATACATATATAGATATATACATAAATACCCTCCGCCCCCCCCCACACACACACAGACACACACCCATAGTTTTCCTATCCTTGCTGATTCTGTATTTAATTCTGGCAACCTCCCACCACTCATATATCCCTCCCTTGTCTTATTCTCTCACCTTTTGCTTCCCAATCTGCCCATCCTCCCCCCCCCCCTAATTTTTTTTAAATAGATTTTGGATTGTACTATATCCTTCGTGGTATATATGTAGTGTTGTCTATTTAACCCATTCCCTATGAGTAGGTTTTCAGAACTATGAACCCTCCCATCACATGCCTTTGTGTCTATTCTTCCTCTGTACTTCATTTGTAAACATTATTATTTTTATCTTAACTCTGCCCCAATCTCTCTTTTCCATTTGATTGTGGACTCCTTGAAGGAAAGGCCTTTACCTTTTTGTATCCTTAGCATTTAGCTCAGTGTCAGACACATAATAGATAATTAATAAATTTGTAGGAGATGAATGGTGATACTCTGCTTTGTACTCTGGTTTCCCTAGATTGTGAAAATCATGCACTTTGGTCCATGGCTTCTACTGGCCTGAATGAATGATTGTATCTCCCTAAATTGGGGGTGGTAGTGGTAGCATCAGTTAGCTTAGGTCTCAGGGAAAACCATTAACACTCCTTTATATCTCCTGCTTATACCCAGTTCTTCATATGTTGTCTCCTTCATCAGACTCTGAGCTTGTTAACAACAGGGATTGTCTTTCTGCTTTTATTTATATTTTCCATATTTAGCATAGCACTAGGCACATAGTAAGTTTGTTAAATACTTATTGACTGACTGATTTTTTTCCCTGTTAATGTGCACTTCTTTTTTTTTCTACCAGATACGTTCTTTGGAGCTTTTCATTCTGTCCTTGACCTCTTAGTTATATTGTTATATTGTCAGTAGTAGGATCACTGAGTCCCAGGGTGTGAATAGGACAATGACTTTTCTTGTATAATGACAGATGGTTTTCCAGAAGATTGGACCAATCCATATCTGCTGAAGGCCTTGAAGAAAAAATGAGATCAATGAGTTTTGGCCCATGGGCCCTAGTGATCTGAATGTACGATTGTACCTCCTAAATTGAGAATGGGGATGATGGTGGTATCAGTTAGCTTAGGTCTCAGGGAATGCTATTAATACTCTGAAAGAAAAGATAATCTGCAGGGCTTGATTTGAAATGAAATCTAACTTTGCTACATTCTGATTGTTGGCAGAAAGTAGGCTGAGTAATTCATCTCACCTGATATTTTCTTTAGTACTCCCCAGTCACAGTCCTCCTGCTTCTTTGATGAACATATTATGGTTTAGGAGGGTGACCACTGTTCTTAAAACTAAGGAAATTTGTCAGACATAATGATTAACATGGGTCTTAATTTATACTTGGATATTGCAGCTTGTTCAAATTGATGTGTCTCAGAGCTGAGAACAAGTTATAGCATGCACCTAATTATGTGTCATGCAAACACATTACTGGGGCAGTTTCTGTAGGCACAGACCCAATAACAATGCGAGTAAATCATATTTACTACAGCTTTCTAAAATGTGAGAAATAAGCTACTCAACAAATAATTTTTCCATGTACAATTCTGCTACCCTAATATGCCTAATAAAAGAGAAGATTCAGCCATGTTCAAACTCCCAACTCTTATCTCAGAGCAGAACTATCATTTTATCAATGTCTAATCAGATTTGCCCTTGCAATTATATGTGTTTCACACAAACTAATAAACAAAGTGTTCTGCAGGGTGAAATTATATAATTCCACATTAAAGTCAGGAGAAAGTGACAGGCAAGATTTGCAAAACACAGGGAAAAATGAAAAGATACAGCTTGGAGGAGCCTGTTTTCAAGTGAGAAGATGTGAATCATCAAAGTGGAGCTTCACTGAAGAAGGGGGAAAGGAACTATAGAGAGAAATTAGCTAGGCTCTGAGCCAGTTGTGTCCTTAAAATATATTCAAGTTCATTTTTGTGGTTCTGAAACTTCTGACACAAAGAACACTTTGATTTTCCCAGAGCCAGTTACAGAGAAGACGAAAACCAGAGACCGTGATGACTTTGAATATTTCCAGAATACTAGAGCAGCCCCCAGACAAGTTGGAAAGGACTTTGAATGCCAGGTGGAGGAGTTCCTAGTTGATGCTCAAAGCAGTAGGGAGCCCTTTCAGTTCAATGAGGAGTAGGGTGAAGTGGTCAGATGTGTGCTTTTGTAAAAATCACTGGCAGCTGTGTGGAAGATAGTGAACTGAATCCTGGAGGCTGGGAGACCAATGAGGAATCTATTGAATTAGTTGAGGCATTGCCTTGTAAGCAGTTCCTCAAAAACAGGGTATCTGTTCATCTTTGCCATAAATTCTGTTGGAGCTCTTTTGGAAGAAAAGTGGCAGCTAATAGGATACGTATTCTGTGGAACCATTTTTCTTGAAAAAGATTTCCATGAAAAAAAAAAAAAAGAATTCCACAAGTGTAAAAAAACTGAGAATAATTTCCCCCTAAAGTCATGCTTTTAAATGAGAATAAGTCAGTGTTTTTTCTTTTAATGAATTTTCTAGAGAAATGGGTAAATATACCCCACACCTCCCAATATGAGTCTGCTTTTTTTTGGACATTCAGATAAATACCCACCCTCTGATGGTGCCTTTACATTGAGTAAAGGGACATAATTATTGTACCATAAAGGACCATCTGCAGCACTCTATGTAAAGATGTAAAGAAGTAGTATTTATCAAAGTGTAATGATCTAATGGAAACTATACTAATTCTATTCTTTCTCTGAGAAAGACAGAGAGACAGACAGACTTTTGAGTGCCAGGACTTTTGGGTTAAAATCCTTGTTTTAGATATTAGTTTGCATATACTCAGTGCCTCAAGAGGCTTTAATTCTATATGTTGTGGGAGCGGGGTGGCAGTGGTGGCATAATCCTGTGGGTTTCTATGCATATATGAAAGAGTTTTTTAATCAGTTAATTTTGTAGTATTCCAGATTAGGAAAGGTAAGAATCTACTTAAATATTACTGTTTCCCAGACTTTGCTGGAGGGGGGTTGGTAATCACTGTCTAAGATTAATAAGAGGATGACTGTGTGGGCCCTATTGGTGTCTCTACTACATCTCTGTTGCTTGGTTTCTCTGTAGATGTTGGAAGAAAAGTGAGCTGACCTGGCAGAGCTGAGATCTTGAGTCTGCAGAAATGGACAGTGTATCCAGCCAGAGATAATGTTTTCTCCAGAATGCCCACGACTAAGCAGCATCCTTCTGATCACTATGTAGCAAAACACCAGCACATTATATCTCATCTGATCACTTTGTAGTTTGGCTGTTATTTTCTCTAGTTACATCAAGTCAAGTAAGCACAATCAATTTACTGCTAAGAAGCTCTGTCTGTCTTGGCTTTGGGGTGGAATTTAACCCACTTAATAGACTTACTTTTGACCATTGTTGACTAGAGTCAACATCCATGATGAGAGCTCCAATTAGATCTTGATTTCAGAGGACATATGTCTTCATCCAGACTCAGGTACTTCAGAGACACTAAAATAAGTACATGAGTACTTTGATAAGTGCACGCTTGTCTTTTTAAAAAGTGCAACACGAATAATCTGAGACATGATACTTTAGAAATTCAAACATACTATTATTCAGGCTTCAAGTCAAAATAATAAAAGTCAACCCAAGAATCATTTAGGGCATTGCTTTGAAAGGAGTATAGAAAGATTTAAGGATACATCATTATAAAGGTGAACATTGGGACTCTGGGTCTTATATCACAATGGTAGCAGTAACAAAACTCGGCCATTCTATGACCTTTCATAAGAGAAATGTGGATATAGCAGATTGCATGTGTCCATTCCTTCCCTCTGCCCCTGAAAGGGAAAATATTTGAAAAGAGTCTGTCTGTAGTGATATTTCATAGAGTACAAGTTGTTCAGGAAATTTCCTCAACTATTTTCCTGAACTATTATCCTGAACAGTGATGATGAAAATTCACCTATCTTCTCCTGAGAACCGAGAGTCACTGAAATGATGAAATATTAGCCTTGATTTTCACTGAACTAAGTTTCAATTTAATGAATTTTGCCTTTACTTTTTGGGAATAGGGCTACATAATGGTCACAGGTAAAATAGACACAGAAATTTTGGAATTGATTGGGCAACATAGGAGACCCTGGCAAAGGACTGCCCCACATAGTAAACTCACATCAAAGAAGGTGCTCTATGAGTAAAACAGAATTGAAGTAGCTTAAAAGAAGCATGAGATGCTAAAAATTGGAGAATCTATCTCAAATGTTCATAGGGACTATTTGTGCCCAACCTGGGACAGAGCACTCTGAGCTCATGTTGATCTGATCCACCATAGCCGAACACACTGTAACTTGACTGTGATGTAGCGATGCCATTTTGATCCTCTTCAAGAACAAAGGACGCCTTCCAACTAACAGGTAAAATAGAAACAGAAGCCAATGTGCAACAGTAGCAGTGATGAATAGCAATAGTAATGATGGCTCACCTTTGATTCTTTTAAGGTTTTATAAAGTTTGTTATGTTCAAGAACTTATTTTACTCTCACAATAACTGTGAGAAGTGGCTATCATTAATAGCCCCATTTTACAGATGAAAAAATTGAAGCTTTGACAGAGGTTGGGTGACTTGCCTGAGGTTTCATAGCAAAACAGACAGAATTGGAACTTATTTTTCTGATTTCAAATCCAGCATCAAGCTGTTATGCTATCAGAGTCTTCTCTTGTGAACTATAGCCATTTAGTAACTTAAATAAGAATTGCAAATCAGCCCCTGATATAAAATGAAAGATATGTAAAAGGTTAATATACTGATGGAGATAGCGTTTTCCAAGTAGGATTAAAACAAGGCAGCACTGTGAAGTACAAGGAGTAATTTCCTAGGATCCCTTCTCTATCTCTTTCAGTTCTTAACTATATCACTATGTGACTTTGGATAAGCCAGTGGAATCCTCTTGAGCTTCAGTTTCCTCATCTATACAGTGGAAGTACCAGCCCCATTTACTTCTGAATTTTGTGTGAGTCAAATGTGTGTCAGTGTGAAGTCTCTTTGTAAAGTATAAAGCACTATGCAAAAGAAATGTAAAATTGTGTGGAATCAATAAGCTCAAGCAATATAAGAATAGGTAGCACCCCAAAATTAATGAATAGCATTCTTAGTTATTTCCTTGGATTCTAAGGAAGGCTCTGTGCTTTTCACTGTGTGGAAAATTCCCCTCTGGAAAAAAAAAAAAAAAAAAAACAGCTAACACTGGGTTTGGACTAACGCAGTAAATCCTAGGGACTTTAGAGGTGATAAGGCTGGTACAAGGCCACATATGTACCAAATGTCTCAGGTAAGACTTGAATCCAGATCCCTCTCACTCACATCTCAGACTCTATCCATTATCCATGCTGCCTTTTGATTTTCTTTAGATATTTATCTTTACTTTAAAAAGTAGGAGGCCGCACTCGGATTTTAGCTGCCACAAGGGACAACAAATGTGACATTTCTACTCTAAAGAGTAGTTTCAAAGTAATCATACTGGGTTTGGCCAAAGGGTTACCATCCCATTTGCCAGCTCTTTGATTCCTAAGCAGTACATGCAGGGCACACAAACAGGCATTCCAGTTTTGTTTAAGCCATGTTGTTTGTGCCATAGACTCTTGTGATTGTATTCTTTTTTTTTATAATTCTCAAACTACTCTTTCTTTGTTCCAATCATATTCCTTAGTCCCTTCATCCTTTCCCACTAGAACCTAGAATTCTGGCCATAAGACACTGGGGGCTGTCTGGTAGGTGAATGTTTAACTTACTGTGCCCTCTACCAGATTTGCAGGTCACTGTCCTGCCAACTTTGTAGCTTCCTTAAGAAGATAGAGATGATCTTATGTTATTTGTATCCCCAGCTCTTAGCACAGTATCTGGCATAGTAAATGCTTAATTAATGCTTTATCATTGATTCATTCTTCTGTTTCTAAAATAGCATTTTATTCCTAAAGCAATTAGAATAGCCTTTAGCCAGAAGTTTCTCTAATATCTATCTTTGTACATTTACTTCATTTCAACAATATAATGGGTACTAAGCATATTCCCTATGGCACTCAGTTCCTTTTATATACTAGGCCTAGTACTGGGAAATCAAAGACAAAAGCAACATTCCCCATTTCAAAAAGCTTAAATTCTACTGGAGGGAAATAATATGTACAGTCATGTTTAAATGAAAAATAAATACAAAGTGATTCAGGGAGAGGTAAAGGGAACCCCAAATAATTGGAAGAGGAGGAGGAGGAAGAAACTTCTGGTAGTTGAACTGAGCTTTGAAAGGGATGCCTACTGATACCAAGAAGCAGAGATGAGGAGAGAGAGCGACACAGGTAAAGGGATGGGGGGAAGATGGGAAATGTCTTACATGGGGATTGTCTATTTGACAATTTAGAAATTTAAGTCTCTCATACACACACACACACACACACACACACACACATACATACATACACACACATACACACACACACTGAAATCCAGTATCTTGCCTGAGGAGATGAAGCAGTAGAAAGAAATTTGAGGCTTCTCTCTGTGCCCATATATTTAGTCATTCTGCAGATGAAAGCCTGGCCTTTCTGCACCCCCATTGTATTCAAGAACTGGGTGGCTGTGGACAAGCTCCTTGGACTCTGTAAACCTCAGACAGGAAGCTGAATTGATTTGTCGGGCCCTTTATAGCACTTGATCTCAGAGCCTCTATGATCAGAATTTCCATGCCATTTCATTGACTGTCTCATAAGATGCTTTATTTCACTGTATGCTGTTGAAATAGAAGAATATTAAGATACATTTAATACATAGCTCCCAGGTAGGTATTAATTAAACTAATTTCCTGAGGACTTTGCAGATTTCCAGCTGTCACCACTGAAAATATTTCTTGAGAATTTTAATGAGAAAAAGTCTTTGAAAACTTGATTAGACTTTTATTTCATGGGTGGAGAATTTTGGTGTATTCAGGGAGCACCTGTGGAAACATCCAAGACCAGGAAGACCTGTTTGGTCCCTTCCTTTGCAATGTAGTTGGTACTAGTCAAAAAGGGAAGGAGAGCAGCCTGAACTTTAATGAGCTTGCCAAAGTATCACCTAAAATTCCCCAACATCACATAAGAAATAGTTGTTTCACAATTCCTAATGTAGATACACCCTTAGTGTCCTTGTCATTTTCCACTCCCCCCCTTCTCATTTCCTAATAGCTTGGGTTACTTATGATGGACAGGATGTTCTCAGCATGGAGAGCAATTGCTTGATTTGTTACACCAATGAGGTTTGCCTTTTGATGTAGGCAAATTTTATATTAAGCACCCAGAGCTCCTCTCTTTCTTTGTGATGAGTCCTTTACCGCAAGAACCCAGTGCCTTCTGGTTTCCCAGGGCATCTATATCTCCAAAGGTGTCCCAGTACTCTAGACCTATCCTTCTTCTATCCTCCTATAAGTCTCTGAGTCTCAGAGCCCTGCTCAGTGAATGAAGTTCATCTGAAAAACTTAAGTCACAGTAACACATGCTAATAGGTCAATCAATGCATTTGCTTTTTACTCTGGAGCTCCTAGGAAAGGAAATGCCTTAATGTAGACACTAATGTCAGGCATTGTAGCAGGCTAGTCAGGGGTATGCTATTTTGGGTAGGAGGATCTTCTGGAGGAAGAGGGGAGGGACACCCAAACACCACCCTCAAATTATACCATGAATATGACAACAGTCTCTTGGGCCTATGTATGACAATGTCTGGGTGTTATTGAACCTTGTAGAATGATTCCATTCTTCCTTCATCCACAAGTCCTGCTATCTCTTCCCTTAGCTAGCTAAGTCATTAGCATAAAACCCCATTAGTGAAACCATGGATCCTGCAAAGGAAAACATGGAAAAGATAGTATTATTTCAACTTAACAAAGAAGACAGAAACAAAAAAAGAGATTTAGCCAAGATTGTGCCGCAAGCTTATCACTCATGTGATATACCAGCTCCTGGAGATCTCCCTGGAGTCTCTGGAGTGTGCTGAAGGACTAGCACCTGTACTAGGTGCTGCTCAGTCACCTTTGGTGTCTACCTGATTTACCCAGCTCTCCCAAGAAGTAGTAGCATGTACAGCAGCCACATGCTGATAAAACTGTTTCAGCAGACAGGTCAAACCAGGTTGAGTGTAGGCTCCAGGACACAGACCTGTAGGTGACTTAGGGGAACATCTATCCCAAGCATATGGAGACTTCCTCTGGTGGAATGGGTAGATGAGAACAGTTTGTTCCAGTGGTCATGAAGGCAGCTGAAGCAGGTACTGTGGAGCACTTAGAACTTGGTCAGGCACCCAAGATACCAAGATCATTCACTACATCCAGGGCCATCACCTGTCATATTGATTTTGGTCTTGCCACAAGCATGAGGCTGCGGACTTTGTCTCACACAAATCCAATTCACATGCAAGTCAACACATCGCCCCGTGATGTCCTTGGTTCTTTTTGAAAACAAAGGACAAACACATCATCCCTGAATCTATCCATTGTTGTAAGGTTACTATTTTCAGGCTGATGAGTGTTCTGTTATGTTATTGGTATTTTTTCTTATTCTGTAAATGATAGTATGCCTATAACTTAAACAAAATTGTTTAAAGGATTACTGGGAGCCAGACTGTATGAAGTACTAGGGATGGAAAAACAAACAAAAAAAGTTTACATAGGGTTAGTGGATACTGCTCTCCTTTACAACGCAAAAAATTCAGGTTATTATTTTTTAGGTACTAATTACAGAACTGCTGCAATAAGATGCTCTCTCTGGGGGAAAAAAAAACTTTGACTACAGAGCAGAGGAGGAGGTATGGAAGTGACATTATCAAAGAAAAATTTTCATGTTTAGGTGCTGGTGAAATTTCAATTTAGTGCCTAGATGAAAAAAAAAAACCAGATATCTTAAGGAAATTATCCTATTCCTTGCAGTTTTAGAATAATCTCCTGAACCATTATGATACTTTCCAGATTTTTATGCTGCTATATATGCCATAAGTTGCTGTTGTTGCTTATGATTAGTTCTCTTGGTCCGTTTCCTTTTCTCTATGCTGTAACTTTTATTCTATTATTGGCAATAAAACTAACATAAAGAGATGAGATCATTTCTGATTGAAGAGCTTTAAATGACATTATTATTATCTCAAAAAGTCTGTCCATATATTGAGCTCCACTAAAGCCACATCATTTCAGAAAGTATAATAGAAAATTGATCTCAATGAGAGAAATAAGACCCAGAACATAAAGCATAAGCTTTAATTTGTAAATTGTTCATTGAGTGTAAAAAGTACATGGAGATTTAAGTCTTTTGTATTCTCTTGTTCCTGCTATGCCACTAATAACGTAAATAGAGTTATAAAATGTTGTTATAATAATAGTAAAGATGTCAAGTTATGAGTCACTGCATGAGTAATTGTTGTAATGGCTTAAGCTCTTTTTGGAGGTAATAGTTTCAATATTCTATAACAACAATCTCCTGAAGACAGACTTTTCAAGTGATTCATTTTTTTAGAACAGATCAACTCAAACCAAGCAGTGCCGTGTAGGCCAAGAGAATATGTTACAAAAGTACTGGATATAGTCATTAATATGTCCTGAACAAAGGAGCCCAGGCCCCAGGTAACTGGATAATAGACCCAGTTTACGTCTCTATAGAAAATCACTTTGAGACATGTTCCATAGAATTTTGCGTGAATCAAAATGAATTGACTGTTCCATGATCTTTTGGTTTTCCAATCTTTTTATCATCAAGTGGATGAAAAGACTTTTTGTATGTTTGGATTATGAATTATTTTCTCCTAAAGAGGAATTTCTCCTTCATTTTCCTTATTTTCTTCACAGAGGTGGTATAACTTACCATAGACCTCGTCAGAGGTTATCAATTTCCTCATAAGCCTTTAGAGACAGTTCTTGGGTTGGGGAATTGGTTAGGGGAAAAAGCAAACAAAGCTGTCTCAAAATCATCTGCCCCTAAACAAAACTTCCACATTTCTTATATAAGATCCCCCATAGCCTTTTAATCCCCGCTGGTTTAATTCCAGTCTTTCATCCTTTCAATACTTAGGCCTTCAGCCTCGATCCCTCATCTGCAGCTCCACCCTAGGGACTGTGAAGCTGTAAAACCAAAAGCCTAAAATACTCTCAGTAAGTTTAGGGATAAATTTTAAGGTTTTTGCTAAATCCCTGCTTGGTCCTGGTGTATTTTTTTTTTTTGCCCTTTTCCTTAAAGCTGTACTTATCTCCTTTAATAGATAATAAATACTCTTGTTTTCATTTTCTGTAGGAGTCATTGTTCTTTTTGTTGTTTTTCCCCAAGGACTTCTCTATTGGTATTTCATTATGTCCAGGATATGGCATTTTAATGGTGTGGATATCCTCTTCACCAATGCAAATTAGAACTTCTCTAAAACTTGGTAGTTTCTTCTGTTCTGTTCTGTTCAACCTACAGTCAGTGTGGTGACAAAGCTTTCTAAAGTTCATTAAGTTGGTATGCAAACAAAAAATACAGTCCCTTATCAGATCTGTATTGTAAGCTATCCTATTGGGAGCACTGCCTGCCAGAACTTACACTTTCCTGACACACCTTCAGAATTCTAGGATTACCCCTACATCGTGGTGAACCATGATTAGGGGTGAGACATCAATGAAACCTTTGGTGATATGTTGAAGAAAACTAGGAAAAATGGTGGGCATGTTTATCATGATATAGAACATTAATTTCAAATTATTTTAGAATATGAAAGGAAATATTTTACTTTTTGACTCAGTAGATACACGATACTGGATAAAACATATGATTTAACTAATCTTATAATACATGTGCAATACATTGTCCCATCACTGCTGAAAAATAATTACTGATAAGGAAAGGCGTATAACAAAATTAAGAGAAAGATGAATATAGAAAAGTGTGGAAAGAGCTATATGAAGTCAACAGAGCTAAAAAAAATTATATACGTAGTAACTCCAACGATGGAAATAGAAAGAATAACACAGCAAAAAAAAAAAAAAATCAGTAGTAAATGTAACAAAAACTCAAACAGGACATCTCAGATGAGCTATGCAAAGATACTTCCAGTCCATGCCTTTGGAGAGGTGGGAGGTCCATAGATATTACACATTGAACAAGTTTTCCAAGTTTCTCAATGTATTGTTTAGTTGTGCTGAATTTTTTTTTCCTTCTAAAAATACTATTTGTCATATGGGATGACTGTTGGGAAAGAAAAGGTGGCGGATGCTTGGGATAACTACAATTAATATAAGAAAAAGAAGATATCAATTAAAACTTATTTTTTAAAAAATCAAAGAAAAGGAAAATTCACATCTGAGCTCAAAGTAGACCTTTCCAGTGCTCTGGAATATACATGATTTACACCTTCTGGCAAATTTGTTGTCTTCAGTAATTGTCTGCCACCTTGCTGGTTATTACACAAAGCCTGGAAACCTTTCTACTGACTATTTTTAAATCTTCTTTTCTTTCTCTCTCTTAAAAAATTATACTTTATTTTTTCAGTTAGCAAATAGCCATTCTCTCCCTCTTCCTGTCGTCCTTCCTTCCCTTTCACCCTGTTTTCCCCCTCCCTCAAGTGAGAATGAAAGAGATCAAAATCTCTGCTATTTATATCTATAATTAGTACTAAATTTTAAAAAAAATGTATACTCAAATAAAACCTATTTTTGTGTCATCCATGTCCAAAAGAAAAATGTACCATAAATAAGAAATGGGCAGCATGTACCAGGCAAATCAAATCACTACCCCCTGCCACCCTTGAACCATTTCCTTTCAGACTATGATGGGAATAGCCCAAGACTCTGAACACAAAAGGTATGGGAATAGCAGTTTATATCACACCTCCCTACTCCAACCCCTGCAACCACCAAACCTGCTTGTAGCCTAGCCCCTACAATGGTTATTAAGGGTAGACAAGATTGTCCCACTGTCCTCAGCAGTACTATCAACTACTCTCATATTACTACTTCTGCTTCCAGCCCAGCCCTCACAGCTATAATGTGGGAAATCAAGGGCCAGCCACTTCCACAAACTGCTACATACCCTGAGGGAGAGACAGGAGGTAGCATTTGCTGGGCAAGTCAAACTACCATTTCTTTGATAGTCTAATTCTCACAGACCCTGCAGTGGATAATCAAGAACCCTGAGCCCAAGAACCCTAGAAAAAAATAACTTCAAATAATGATATTAAAGAAGAGGTTTTAACATCTACTTTGCCATTACACATTAAGGGGAGAACTTTTTTGGGACTTTTTCATCGAACTTGTTACAGAACACCTCCTTTATATGTTATCCCTCTCCCCCACTTGTCCATTCTAATTTTCAGGAAGTTTGTTACAAAGGTAAGTTTTGTATCTCTTTATAACCAAGCTGTTACTTTCCATAGTGACTATTTCTTTTTCATTTTTTCCCTCTAGCATTCTTATTTCCTTAAGGAAACATTTTGACACACACAAAAAAATCAAATTGCTTCTAGGAATTCTAGTTGTGTTTGTGCCCAAGTTGTATTTTTCTTTGTAGCTTTGCTTATTGATGTTTGGGAGTCGTTTTCATTTTCTGAGTTTGTGTCTTGAGTCCCTTTTTAATGGTGAGATTCTTTTTTGTTAACTTATTTTTCCAGCCTACTTTTTGAATTCAGACCTCATGCTAGGGCTGGACTCCATGAACTTCTAGAAGGAAAATCTTGGTTAGTTTTGTTGTTGGTTCCTTGAAATATTGTCTGTTACGTTATATTATACTATGCTGTCTGGCACAGCTCAGAAGACCTGTAAGTTTTCAATTTTCCTGAAGTATTCTCATCTTTGAGCAAAATCTGATCATTGCTCTCCTGGTCTGAGCTCTGCAAATTCCTTACCTGGGTACAGGTTTGAGCAGTACTAGATTGCTCTGAACTCTGCCACTGTCAGCTAGTTGGGAAACTCTGCTGGTTCAGTGTAATAAAAATTCAACTTACCTTTGAGTTGAGATTTCAGCCTTGATTACTCCTCTGTAAATTTTAGACTGGACTAGAAGTTGGAATTGAAAAACTGCTCCGCTCCTGGGAGCGTGAGCTACAAAGCTACTGTTTGCTTATATTTTTTTTCTTTCTGAGTACATGTTCTGGGGCCTGGACATTGTACTACCTTCATATAGTCTTTGACTTCCTCTTGCCCTGGTGCACAGCTTCTTTGTGTGCTGGAGTGTCTTGAGGAGCATGCTACTGACCAGACCTCATCCCTAGTCTCTGTAGACTCATCTGTCTGTTGTCCTAAGTTAAGTTGGGCTGCAAAAAGGATTCACTGGGGTTTTTTCTTGGATTTACCATCAGAATTCGATATGGTATTATGAATCTGGAAGAGATTGGAGTGGGGAGGGGCACCTTGCTGTATTTCCTGTTACTCTTCTGATAACATAATCATACCTTGAGGAACCACTGTTATGCCTACAAGGGGTACAATAGTATGCTGCTCCATTTTATGTAAAGGAGACCCAGCTATGCAGGTATGTTGGCCAGCGGATCTACTATGGATCTTACCTCTACAAAGAAACATGAAACATCGGAGTAATCCTCTTTTTGACCGTTATAGCCACCACATTCATGGGATGTGTCCTTCCTTGAGGCCAAATATCATTCTGAGGCACTACCATAATCACTAACCTTCTGTAAGCCATCCCCTACATGGGCACCTTAGATTCATTCCTATGAGAACCGGGAGTTTAATGAGAAGGATTAGAATCTTTTTCTTATAGTCTTTGATTCCAGGTTTCTATCCATCATTCTGGGGATAGTTTTCTTGACTGATGTCTAAGGATTCTCTCAGAAGTTGCTCAGTAGAGTATATGAATTGGGTATGAGACAGACATTATATTCCTGTTTGTGTTTGAAGGATTGTCAGTGTGTATGTTGAAGTTCCCTAGTATGAGGGCAGAAATGTAGGAAAAGAGATTGTGAGCCAGCCAATCCCTGCACTCACTGAGAAAAGAACATACTTGAGGTTAGTAGATAATAGCTGCCACCATTTTATAGTTGGCTTTATATGTATTCTTTTGATAGTTAACTTTCTCCATTTGAGTAAGTCAAACGCTTGCTGATGAAGACTTTTTTTGATCTCCATGTTATGGTAATCAATTTACTCGGATTTTACTTCTAGACAAAATTATTGTAGTTAATACTGATATCATTTCTGTTGTCTACTTCACATTTTGGGTTTTTAATAACTTATTAAAATAATTTGGGTTAGATCTTAATAGTTGAATGCCATATATTTTTCTTTTTAATATTTTTACTTGTTGTTTATTCTAAAATCTGTTGAAAGTTCTGACAAGTCAGTAGCCAGACTGCCCAGATAACTGAGTCAAGTTTAACTCTCATGTTTGGGATAAGTATTTTTTTTTAATATTTTCATTTTTTAATAAAAAATTTAGTCACTTTCATTTGTAAGGGTGGGAGTTAATTGAGCCAGTAAATCACAGCACTAAACTTGTTTAAGCAGATCAATCATAGGTAGATTGTATGAACCAGGCTTAGATATCTCAGATGAATCGATTGGATTAGTTGAGAAACTTGATTCTGCCTATGGACCTATATTAAACTGGTGAGCTAGTTTGGGTTGAAGCATCTGGCCATTTAAAATAGAATCCTTACATTCCTATCTCTCCCTCTTTCCCTTCTCCTCCTATTATAAGGCGTGCTTGAGATAGAGAAGACAAAAGCCATCAACTGTGTACCAAATCACCTTAGTACCCTTAATTAAAAGCAAATTAAATCTTGCTCACTAATTGCTATCAACTGATAAAAGATGGTGTCCTGGTAGGGATTTGTGAGCTACAGCATTAGAAAATCACCCCACAACCCGGCAGATCTACCCCCTAGGACTTTAAGGGCAGTTATCTCTCCAGACCTGACTTGCCAAGTGTGAATAGGCAGAAAAAGAATGAAAAATACAATGAATAATAGAAAAGCAAGTATGTCTTTAAAACAGAGCTCAACCAAAACAACATCCCAGAGTTTTTTCAGACTTTGGACAAAAACAACTGGCAAAACGGAGAAAAAGATCATATAGTCCTATACTATGTGGGGCCAGCTTCAAATATTTTACCATTCTCCTTCTCTCCCCACCCTTTTTTACTGACCCATCTTTCATCCAACTTGCTGTTCTCTTCTGAATATAAAATGGCTTTTTGTTGGTGATGGATCGAGATGTTAGCAGCAGAAAACATAAGCCTCTTCTATTAGGCTGCAGAGGCAACACTCCAAATGTCACTATTTTTCTCTAAAGTCATAATGCAGTGGAATTACTTGGAAATAGTATTGTACCAGAAACCTTTGCTTTAGATCCCAGATCTGTTATTTAACAGCTGTGTTATCTTGAGTCATTTCTTCTCTCTAAGCCTTAGTGTCTCCATCTATAACATGGAAAATATAAAAATGCCTGCTCTGTCTATCTCACATGAGTGAAATATTATGTATAAAAGCATGTTTGAACTCTAAACGTACTAATGTAAATATAGCTTGATACTACAATTATGCTTCATGTTCACATTTGAGACCCAGGACAAGGGACATATACATAAAGATGAAACATGGGGGCTTAGAAATATTGAAAAAATTTTAGACCCTTTGAAGTTCTTCCTTAAGTCCATCTATTTTCCCTGAGTTTCACTTCCAAAAGGAACCATACTTTCATCAGAGCTTCCATGAAGATGACTCCCTTGTCTTTTTCCAGCTTAGAATTTGTTTTAAATAAAGTTTTATTGATAAGCATATACACACATATGTTTATTTGTTTGCATCACTAAAATTTTCCTGAGTATAGTTCTCTTGATCTCAGCCTTATCTTCTTTTTAATCCTAGCTATTTCTTTGATGAAAAAGGCAAATAAAAGCTAGGAAATGTGAGAGAAGACCTTCAAATTATATTAAAGAAATTAAACTCACCAACTCAGCTAAAATTTATAGAGCATCTACTCTGAGTACTTACCCTTGATGGCCATTAGGGTATATAGAGATTAATAAAATAGACCCTGCCCTCAAGGAATTTGTAATCTATTGAGGGGAAACCCTAACATATGAATGTAAACTTGTGTTCAAAAGATCATTTGTTTGAGATTTTCTCCTCACTGCAGATCGATTACTCAAAGCCACATAGCTCTCTGAAGGTGTTCCAGAGCTGGTGATAGCAGGAGCCATTCTTGCTTTTTTTTACTTCTGGCTTCAAGAGAGTAGATGGGCAATTCCAACTTCTTCGGAAAGAAGCTAACATATGAACTTTCAATTATGTCCCTATTTCCAGCTGGCTACACTAGAGACTTCAGGAAATTTCCCCTTGGATGAGATTGGGAACTCTTGGTTGAGTGGAATTATTTGGCTCCTAATAGGAAAGATTATTTACTCTGTATATTACCTTCTATGTATACCTTCTCTGATTTCTGTTTTGCTATTGACTTGGATAAGTAGTTTTCTTTGCTGTTTTCTCCTTATGTCCATTGTGGAACTCGCATTTGGTGAAAATGAGTTCAAGCCTTGGGTACTGATGTTGGCACATTCTTTTCCCATTAAATAAATTGCAATCAAGAATGCAGATTGAATCTAAAAATTGCCTTCTCTCAACTAACAATATTTAAATGAGCACACATATCATTCTAGTCCAGTACCTACATCCTTGTCCTGCATTTCTACAGAGAGCAGAATAGCTAGTCCCTACCCCTAACTTGTTACTTCGTCTCTTGGAAGAAATCAGAGTTTTCCTTTGAGAAAAGTATGAAGAGAAGATGATAGAGATGTCTCTTCTCGCCTTTCTGTGAGCCACATTTAGACAGACCCATGGGGAACATATAACTTAGAGGCAACCAAAACAGTACTCCAAATACCTCTTCTATACACAGATAAATATAAAGTCAAGTGTGAAATTACACAAGTTCTGGAATTTTCTAGGAGATCACTAGAGGCAGGGCTAATTTCTAATTGAGGGACTCCGGGAAACTTCTCTGTAACTCCGTGTAACTATGGAGACTCCAATGTGCAACCTGCTTCCAATTGGCAGTCCTCAACTTGTGATTGATAGTAGCAATATAAGTACAGGCTGTACTTTGTTCCTGCTTTGGTGGGGAGAGCCATTCACACAGAGATCTGTGGCTTGTGGCTCACCCAGTTCCCAACCTCAAAAGCCCAGCCTTAAAAATGGATGATTTCAAACAACTGCTTGGGATGCTTCTGTGATTAGCCTGAGCCTTTCATAATGCCCCAAATTCCAGTGATAAAATTTTACATATGACAACTATGATTTCCCCACAATCACAGATCAGCATCTTTGATTCCACAAAAGGAGAAGCTTTGTAAGCAGTGTCAGCTGCCAGCTCTTTGGGGTGTGCTCTGTGACTCTCATTATCCTACTTATGTCTCCATGTAATGTATTGCAAAATCAGTAAGGGGGGGGGCACTTGGAAACAAATCCCAAAGTTTGACAAAATGTGACTACTGTGGGCTAGACATGTACTTTTCTTGCAGTTTTGGTTTCTGAACTTTCAGCCCTCTTTAATAGCCATACTTGATGATATCTCATATTATATCCAAGGCTTTAAGTTTTACAAAATAGTTTCCTCCTTGTGATGGAAGGATAGTACAAATGTCCCCATTTTACAGACGGGGAAGCTGAAGCTAGAGAGGTAGAGTCTTGCGTAAGGTTAAATACTTAGCATGTATCAGAGCTGAGATTTGAACTGTCTCTCTCTCTTGACCCTGAAGGTCAGGCCTCTTCTGACTATAATATTCCTTTTAGAGAGAGACAATAGCACATTGTAAGGCCTATAGAAGCCAGTGAAATAGAAGACATAGTATATACCTCTGTTCTTAAGGGGATGGACAACTCGTGTATATGTAAAAGGTTTAAGAATGTTTGCCAAGATATTGTTTCTTTGTGCCAGTGATCATCAATGAATAGCATACCTACAGAATACTTAAGCACTGGGGATTGAAGTATTCAGTTGAACAGCTTTTTATTCAGTGTCTACTTCTACTAAGTGTTGAGCAGGATTGGTTAGGGAAGCCATATTGGAGGAGGTGCAGGCCATGGACGTGTTCCAGAGGTGTGTTCCAACTCTGAACTTGCTGGTTCACATTATCCCAATTAAATTTACATTTTATATACAGGTAGGAAGATGAAGTCATATATTTTAAAAAGAATACAACAAAGTAAAAACCAACCTATTCATTTGCCATTGTGATTTCAATAATTTCAATTAGAAAAATAAGTAGGAAACAGGTGGTTAATGCAGCGTGGTTGTCCTTACCTTAGATCCTGGTCTAGAAAACAAGGACCATGAAAACTCATTCATATGAGGTCACCTGCCCATGGAGGAGACATGTCTTGAGCAAGACACCGAGAACTGCCCTAATTGGGTGGATAATATTAGCTGCTACAGCAGCATTACATATAAGCTGTTTCATTCAGCTTTAACTGAACTAACACTAGTTTCTTTTGGGAAACAACTTGGCTTCAATTATTTCCTCACTACTTGTCCTCTCCTCTACCTGCAAACACACACATATACTGAAATAAAAACAACTTTGTAGAAAGAAATTAGCTTAACATTGGAGAAAATAGTTTCCTTGATGAGCATTATCTAGACAATTCTAAAGGGAACAAGTACATTAGGGATCCCTAGCTTTCAAGAAGAGTATTAGGGACAAAAGAACTGGGAGAGGACAGCAGCCCATGACCTATCTTTAAATTTTATTTTCTATTATGAACTTGACAATTATCAACATGAACATTTTCATATACAAAGAACAGAAAAAAGAGCCTTGTGTATGAAACTGAGTCTACCAAATGTGGCTTTTTATAAAATTTATGTCAAATATAAAATCACAAGAGTGTCAGCAACACTGCCTTTTTTGGTCTATGTCACCTTCTTAATTTGCTTCTCTTTTCTGTATTTTTTTATGTAAATTCTGAATGTCTACATAGATTTTCTAATTATAAATATATAGACTAAACTTGTGGTTGGCACAGTTCCTAAATCTTTAAAATGATTATCTTTGACAGTTAGAATCAATATATGAATTATGTTTAAACTCACTTCTGTTTATCAGTTCATATAAATCTTAGGATTCTAGGAATTTATCTGTTTTGTCATTTCATAGAGTGCAATAATATTGCATTATATTTATAGACTATAATTTGTTTATCCATTCCCCAATTAGTACCCATTGTTTGCCATTCTTTTCTTGTGATAAATGGTGCTGCTATAAATATTTGTGTATCTATGACTTCTTTCCCTCTATCTTTGATCTATTTGGGGTACAAGCCCAGTAATGATATTGTTAGGTTAAAGGGTATAAATGCTTCTTGCTAAAGCTGGAGTTCTTAACTTATAGTCTGTGAACTGTGATAACTGTTTCAATCTAATTGGCTCCTTTGTAATTATATATACTTAATTTTATGCATTTTAAAACAGCATTCTGATAAATGCAGAGACCTTGCTAGACCAAAAGTTCTTAAACTGTGGGTTTATTTATTTCCTAAGATGAAAGAATATCTAGGAGGAGAGAGTAGCCAGCAGTGTTAAACATAGAAGATAAGTAAAGATGCATAAAGACTATGAAAAGACTAATGTATTTGGCAATTAAGAGATCACTGATCATTTTGGAGAGGGCCAGAACAGTTGAGTTTTAAGTTTGGAAATCAGATTGTAATCGGTTGAAGGAGTGAAAGGAAATGAAATGGACTCAGTGGAGGTAGATGGCTTTTTCTGTGAATTCAAGAAAGGGAAGCGAAATAGAGGGATGAAAATTTGAGACAATGGTAAGTCCTAGTGACAACTTTCAAGTGCTGGGGAGACTTAGGCATGTTTGAAGGCATTGTAGATGCCAGTAGATGGGGAGAAATTGGAAGTGTAGAAGGGACAGCAATAACTGAGATCCCAGAATGAAAACTCCCAGAAATATAATCACATTCTAGAGTTACCAGGTGAAGGGAAAAAATATTGTAAGCAGCCAGAAAGAAACAATTCATGCATTATGGAATCACAATAGCAGCTTTAATGTTAAAGAAGCAGAAGGCTTGGAATAGGATATTCCAGATAGTCAAGCAGCTAGGATTACAACCAAGAATCACCCATCCAGCAGAACTGAGTATAATCCTTTATGGGGAAAAATGAACATTGAGTGACATAGAGGGCTTTAAAGTATTCATGATGAAAAGACCAAGGCTGAATAAAAAAATTGACATATGAACAGTCAACTCAAAAGAAGCATAAAAAACTTAACACAAAAGAGTAATCATAAGAAACTCATTGATGGTAAATTATTTACATTCCTGTATGGAAAGATGATACAAATAGATCCCAAAAACTTTATCATTCTTAGGGCAATTATAACTAGAGGGGATGAGTGTGAGTTTATTATGTTGAGGTAATTTCAAAAAAAATTTAAGGGGCAAGAGAGGGATACACTGGAAGATGGGGTAAAGAGAGGGACAGAAGAAGAAACTTTCTCATGTAGAAGAGTCTTGAGAGAGATTTTTTTTAGTGGAGGGGAAAACAGGGACAGGGGTGGACAATGCTTAAACATCACTCATAGAAATCGGTACAAAGAGAGAAGGATATATATGTACAGTCTGTTTGCTACAGAAATCTATCATACCCAGTGGGAGGGACAGGATAAAAAGAGAGGATGAAACAGAAGAAAATGTGATGGAGGGAATTGCACAATTAGCAATTATAACTGAGTGTGAATGAGATGATCTTACCCATAAAATGGAAGCAGATAGCAGAATGGATTGAAAACCAGAATCCAACAATACATTGATTAAAAGAGATACACTTGACACAGACACACGCTGAGTTAAAACATAGGGTTGGAATAGAATCTATTTTGCTTCAGCTGAAGTAGAAAAGGCAGAGATAGCAGTCATGATCTCAGACAAAGCAAAAGCAAAAATATACCTAATTAAAAGAGATAATTAGGGAAATTACATTTTACTAAAACGTATCAATGAAGAAATATTTTCAAAAATTTTTATTAACACTTTATTCAAGAAGAGAATCCCGAGCCATGGAATACACTAAAACAGGTGTCCTCAAACTTTTTAAATAGGGGGCCAGGTCACTGTCCTTCAGACTGTTAGAGGGCCGGACTATAGTAAAAACAAAAACTTTGTTTTGTGGGCCTTTAAATAAAAAAATTTCATAGCCCTGGGTGAGGGGGATCAATGTCCTCAGCTGCCGCATCTGGCCCGTGGGCCGTAGTTTGAAAACCCCTACTGACTAAAATGTCTGAGATATTAAATGAATTACATTGATTTTTTTTCATCATTATAACTTTTTATTGACAGAACCCATGCCTGGGTAATTTTTTACAACATTATCCCTTGCACTCGCTTCTGTTCCCATTTTCCCCTCCCTCCCTCCACCCCCTTCCCCAGATGGCAAGCAGTCTTATACATGTTAAATATGTCACAGTATATCCTAGATACAGTATATGTATGCAGAACCGAACGGTTCTCTTGGCGCACAGGAAGAATTGGATTCAGAAGGTAAAAATAACCCGGGGAGAAAAAAACAAACATGCAAACCATTTGCATTCATTTCCCAGTGTTCTTTCTTTGGATGTAGCTGCTTCTGTCCATCCTTGATCAATTGAAACTGAGTTAGATCCCTTTATCGAAGAGATCCACTTCCATCAGAATAGATCCTCAAACAGTATCATTGTTGAGGTATATAATGATCTCCTGGTTCTGCTCATTTCACTCAGCATCAGTTCATGTAAGTCTCGCCAGTCCTCTCTGTATTCATCCTGCTGGTCATTCCTTACAGAACAATAATATTCCATAACATTCATATACCACAATTTACCCAGCCATTCTCCAATTGATGGGCATCCATTCAATTTCCAGTTTCTAGCCACTACAAACAGGGCTGCCACAAACATTCTTGCACATACAGGTCACTTTCCCTTCTTTAGTATCTCTTTGGGGTATAAGCCCAGTAGTAACACTGCTGGATCAAAGGGGATGCACAGTTTGATAACTTTTTGAGCATAGTTCCAGATTGCTCTCCAGAATGGTTGGATGTGTTCACAATTCCACCAACAATGTATCAGTGTCCCAGTTTTCCCACATCCCCTCCAACATTCCACATTATCTTTCCCTGTCACTCTAGCCAATCTGACAGGTGTGTAGTGGTATCTCAGAGTTGTCTTAATTTGCATTTCTCTGATCAATAATGATTTGGAGCATCTTTGCATATGGCTAGAAATGGTTTCAATTTCTTTGTCTAAGAATTGTCTGTTCATATCCTTTGACCATTTATCAATTGAAGAATGGCTTGATTTCTTATAAATTAGAGTCAGTTCTCTATATATTTTGGAAATGAGGCCTTCATTAGAACGTTTAACTGTAAAAATGTTTTCCCAGTTTATTGCTTCCTTTCTAATCTTGTCTATATTAGTTTTGTTTGTACAAAAACGTTTCAATTTGATATAATCAAAATTTTCTATTTTGTGATCAATAATGATCTCTAGTTCTTTTTTGCTCATAAATTCCTTCCTCTTCCACAGGTCTGAGAGGTGAACTATGCTATATTCTTCCAATTTATTTATAATCTATTCTTTATGCCTAGGTCATGAACCCATTTTGACCTTATCTTCGTGTATGGTGTTAAGTGTGGGTCCATGCCTAGTTTCTGCCATACTAATTTCCAATTTTCCCAGCAGTTTTTGTCAAACAGTGAATTCTTATCCCAAAAACTGGGGTCTTTGGGTTTGTCAAACACTAGATTATTAAAGTTATTGGCTGTTTTGTCCTTTGAACCTAACCTATTCCATTGATCAACTAGTCTATTTCTTAGCCAATACCAAAGGTTTTGGTAACCACTGCTTTATAATATAGTTTTAGATCAGGTACAGCTAGGCTACCTTCATTTGATTTTTTTTTCATTAATTGCCTTGAAATTCTTGACCTTTTGTTTTTCCATATGAACTTTGTGGTTATTTTTTCTAGGTCATTAAAATAGTTTTTTGGGAGTCTGATTGGTATAGCACTAAATAAATAGTTAGTTTAGGCAGTATTGTCATCTTTATTATATTTGCTCGCCCAATCCAAGAGCATTTAATATTTTTCCAGTTGGTTAGATCAGACTTAATTTGTGTGGAAAGCGTTTTGTTGTTTTATTCATAAAGTTTCTGATTTTCCCTTGGCAGATAGATTCCTAAATATTTTATACTATCAGTAGTTACTTTAAATGGAATTTCTCTTTGTATAAATGAATTACATTGTAACAGAGAGCAAATGACTAAATACTGAGATGGGATCCCCCTTTTGTCGTCAGACTACTAACTTGTTAAAATCAAAATCAGTAAACAATTAGAAGAATAAAAATGAGAAATGAAAAGAAATAAAAATGAGAAATTGAGGCAACTTCTTGTGGCCTCTTCTCACATTTTCAAAAATTGGTATTGGATAAAAGGACACATACTGACACAATGACCACTTCCTAAGGGAGATTAAGTTATAAGAATTAATGAGCATGAGAAGGAGACCAAAAAGTAGTTTAAAAAATGATTTCACTCAGTAAACCTTTGACTTCCTTGCCAAGCTGAGAAATAGTAGTCAAGGACAAATGTAGTTTTAAAAATAAACCCTTTTATAAAAAAAACTTTCAGAAGAAGATAGAGAACGATTATGAGCAACATCACCTCTGAAATAGCAAATAGTGATGGATGGAAAAAAAATAAATTTGCAGAAGACTTGGTGACACAACCAACTAAGCAAAATCACCCTGAGGGTATTTAAGTCTGAAATTGGAAGGCTAAACCACTGATGAAGAAATATCTATAAAAGTGTCTATAATAAATACTTCTTTCTTTCAGTCACACTGGAGTTCACCACATTTGGGCTCTAATATCAACACTTCCCAGTGTTTTGCATGTGGAAGTACAAATAGTTCTAAAAAGGCAGGAATGGGGAAAGAAGCTGGATTAGTTTAAGGATGCATAGAAGAGATCCTTGCTGGAGGCAAGCAAATTTGGAAGGCTTTGAAGAGAACAATTTTTAAGGTATCTGAAAAATAGAAAATGTCAGAAACTTGGGAGGAAAATCTTTGACTATATTATGTTAAAAAGGATGTGATCAAAAGCATAATAACTGGGACCTATATGCCTACTTCCTTATCCATATAAAACTATCCATCTAGATGCCTTCTTGACTATATAAAATATCTCAAAAGGTAATATGGAGTTTTGAAAATTTTGTTCTATAGTTCTGTAAAGTTAAGATTTTGGATACCAAAACCCAGGTTTTGGACCCTGGTGAAAAGGAGGATAAAGGGTATCTTCATTTGTAGTGGCAAAATTAGGAACAGGGGAAGATTTTAGTGGGAAGAGGTAGAAGGAATTCATTTTGTGACATGTTGAGTTTAGGATATCTCTGGGAAATTCATTTCAAGATGTGCAGTTAGAGATAGTAGTCTGAACATTAGGAGAGATATGATGTTAAACCAAAAAGAGTAGTAGAACATCAAATAAATATTTGTTACATGGGTACTTTAAAAGGCTTCAGTGACAAAAATCTCTAAAATAAATGGCTTTATTCCACAATATTTATTTATTTATTTATTTATTTTTTTTAGGTTAGGGAGATGGTTTATTTACCTTATAGAAAGAGGCTTCACTTTGTAAAAAGTGATTTTTAGTGATCAAAAGATTACTTGTAATTCAGTTAGCTCTGCCTTCATTCCTTTTTTTTTAATTTTTTATTTAATAATTACATTATATTGACACTCGTTTCTGTTCCGATTTTTTTTCCCCTCCCTCCCTCCACCCCCTCCCCTAGATGGCAAGCAGTCCTTTATATGTTGGATATGTTGCAGTATATCCTAGATACAATATATGTTTGCAGAACCGAACAGTTCTCTTGTTGCGTAGGGAGAATTGGATTCAGAAGGTATAAATAATCCGCGAAGAAAAACAAAAGTGCAGATAGTTTACATTTGTTTCCCAGTGTTCTTTCTTTGGGTGTAGCTGCTTTTGTCCGTCATTTATCAATTGAAACTCAGGTCTCTTTGTCAAAGAAATCCACTTCCATCAGAATACATCCTCATACAATATCGTTGTTGAAGTGTATAATGGTCTCCTGGTTCTGCTCATCTCACTTAGCATCAGTTCATGTAAGTCTCTCCAGTCCTCTCTGTATTCATCCTGCTGGTCATTTCTTACAGAACAATAATATTCCATAACATTCATATACCACAATTTACCCAGCCATTCTCCAATTGATGGGCATCCATTCATTTTCCAGTTTCTAGCCACTACAAACAGGGCTGCTACAAACATTTTGGCACATAAAGGTCCCTTTCCCTTCTTTAGTATTTCTTTGGGATATAAGCCCAATAGAAACACTGCTGGATCAAAGGGTATGCACAATTTGATAATTTTTTGGGCATAATTCCAGATTGCTCTCCAGAATGGTTATTCCACAATATTTATACAAGAAAAACAAAAAAAAAATCCTTCTGATCTCCAAAGAACATTTAATACCATATTTTACTTTTTTAATCATTCACATTTTCTCTACTCTAGAGCTCACGAAGATTCCCAATGTGGCTAGACATATAGCCTTCTTTTTCATTACCCTTCAATTGAAAGAGAAACTTCATTGAGGGTAGTCCATCCTCTGTTGAGGACAACTTACACTGTATCATTGTTATTATCTCAGCTCTGGGATAAAAGGTTGCTACTATCTTGATCTATGCACAGGAATCTGTGTGGTGTCTCATTGGATTATTCATATGCTTCTAACTTGCTGACCTTAATCACTCTGATTTTTTTCTGAAAATTATACCATTACAGTTATTGCCAAGTGGATTCCATACAGTGTGTTTTTAAAATATCCTTAGATTTCCCTTAAAAATTACGACTTAGCCAGTCATGTAACCATTTGTCCCAGTCATGTAGAAAAGGATGTTGTCACCATGTGAATTTTACAGCCTATTCATCTCCTGGGTAGAATGCAGAGCTAGAAGAGTGGGAATTTTTGAATTCCTTAATCTTTTACAATTAAGTTCTTTTTTTTTTTACATGCCTTGAATTGTAGCAAAAAGTGTGCTTAACTCCTTACAAAATCTGTCATTCCCTAAGTCTCTGCTCTCCTTGGAACAAGAGGATCTAATATACCTGGTAACACTGGGCACATTCTGATCATGGTTAGTCTGATGTTGCTGCTCACCTGGTACTTGTATTTTTTGATCTTTTTGTTCAGGAAAATGTAGATAACTGGTCTTGTGAATGAAGACATTGTACCATTTTGATCCAGGAGGATGCCTTGGGGGAATGATCATAATGGGTATATGTTTTTTTTTTTTTCCCATTAGTAAAACCTGGTTAGATGTGACTGGAGCATAAAGGATTATGTTGTTTATACCCCTTAGGGTCAGGCTGGGGAAGTTGGTGGATTTGATAGCATCTTGTTTCTGATAACATCAATAAAAGTCTATCATCTGGGTGGGAATCCCTTTGGCTTGACTTTACACTCTGTGTACCTTTACCAGGATGGCATTTCTTTGTGTCTATTTCCATTTCCCAAAAACTCTCAGTAGACCAGGGATATACGTTCCAGTTTGTTTGTTACACTAAAATCTCCTGATGTCATTTATAAAAATGTCTATGCTGAAAATGATCTAACTATATAAACATGAAGTAGTATCTGACAGCAGAAAAAGTATAAGCTTCTCCTTATGTTTAGCAGCTGGGCTAAGAAATTATATTTTACTGTTAATAAAGTGCAGCCTTCGATTTGAAGTGATTCATGAGGCATTTAAGTCTAATTCATGTCATGGGGATGGAGTTGGCAAATATCAACTTTCCCTCTGAATTGGTTAGTTGTTATTGGCTTAAATGCTAATTCATGGCAAGTCTCTTCTTTTTTTTTTTTTTTTTTTTTTTTTTAGAAAAGGTAGCCTTCAGAGCCCTGGAGAACAGTCATCATGCCCCCCTTAAATCTTTACTTCTACAAGCTTATTCTCTCAAGTTCCTTTAACCACAGATTATATGGCATAATTTTAAGAACTCTATCTTGGTTTTCTGCCTTTGGCTGCAATCTAATTTTTCATTATCCCTCTTAAAGTATGATGTTCTGTATTGAACACAATACTCCAAATGGGACAGAATATCTGGGAACCATTAGTTTTTTTTAGTGAAGCTTAAGGCTGCATTAACTTTTTTAGCAGCCACATTGTACCCTTAACTTACATTGAGCTAACAATATATTTTGTGTTGGTTGAATGACTACTTGAATATGTTAGAAGTGGGAGTGGGAGGGGAGGTAGAAACAAGATGGTAAAGAAAAGACAGGGACTCGCCTGAGCTCTCTCAAATTACCCTCTGAACAATTTTAAAATAATGTCTCAAAGTGAATTCTGGAGCAACAAAGCCCACAAAAGGTTGGGGTGAAATTGTTTTCCCGCCCAAGATAACTTAGAACATAAGCTGGAAAGGTCTGTTGTACCAGTGTGAAAATGGAGTACAGTCGAGTGCATAGCAACCTTGGCAAGTGAGTGGCAAGGCCCCCAAGACCTGGTGCAAGTTAGCCACAGGTTTTGGGGTGACTGAATCAGCAACAGCAACTTCCAGAGCTGACAGTCCTCAGATGGTAAAGGAGTCAAATAAGTGATCAGAAAGTCTAGAAGGGTCCTTTTACTTGCACTGGGGGCAGGATTTACAGACCACTATAAAACAAACCCGCTATAAAACAAACTCAGAAAACAACAGTCAAAACTCTTACATGTGTATCTTCAAAGATAAGTGTTAAGTTGGTCTCAAGTCCTGAAAGGATTCCTGGAAGAGCACAAAAAAAAAGGATTTTAAGAATCAAATATGACAGGTAGAGGAAAAATTGGTGAAAGAAATGAGTGATGAAATAAAATCATGAAAAAAAGTCATTTTGCACAAAAATACTGAAGAAAATCATATCTTAAAAGGCAGAAAAGGTCAAATGGTAAAAGAGGCATAAAACTCTACTAAAGAGAAACTTTTTCCTTAATAGTTTTTTTTTTAATTTTTCCAAATACATGGAAAGATAATTTTCAACATTCACCTCTGCAAAATCTTGTGTTCCAAATTTTTCTCCCTTCCTCCTCCCTATCCTTTCTTATAGACGGCAAGAAATTCAGTGTAAGTTAAACATGTACAATTCTTATAAACATATTTCCACATTCATCATACTGCACAAGAAAAATCAGATCAAAAAATGAAAGAAAAAAAAAAACAAGGAAAAAAAGCAAACAAACAGCAGCAGCAACAAAAGTGAAAATACTATGTTTTGGTCCACATTCAGTCTCCATAGATCTCTTTCTGGATGCCTCTCTCTGTCACTAGTCTATTGGGATTGCCTTAAATCACTTCATTGTTCAAAAGAGCCAAGTCCATTGCAGTTCATCATCACACAAGTCTTGTTGCTTCTGTGTACAGTGTTCTCTTGGTTCTAATCACTTCACTTAGCTTCAATTCATATGTCTTTCCAAGCTCTTCTGAAATCAGCCTGATCATCTCTTCTTACAGAACAATAGTATTCTATTACATTCATATATCATAACTTATTCAGCCATTCCCCAGTTGATGGATATCCACTCAATTTCCACTTCCTTGCCACAGCAAAAAGGGCTGATAGAAACATTTTTGCACATGTGAGTCCTTTTCCTTTTTTATAAGAGAAGAACTTCTTAAAAAGCAGAATTGGCCAAAAGGAAAAAGAATTGCAAAAATTCACAGAAGAAAAGAACTGCTTAAACGAGTAGAATGGAAAAGAAAGTGCAAAAAGCTCACTATAGAAAATAGTTAAAAAATTGAAAAATTAAAAATTAAATCCTTCACCATAAAGTCTGTCTCCTGATCTCCCTAGCTGCTAGTGCCTTCCCCTCAAATTTTTTTTTTATCTACATGTACATTACATGTTATTTCCCTGAACAGATGGGAAAAAAACATCCTAAAGGATAGGCTGTTTAATTGTTTTCTTTGTTTACCTACTGCCTAAGCACATAGTAGACATTTTATAAATGCTTATTGATTGATAATTTATTTTTGAATACATATGATTGAATTAGTGAAGCTGACCTAGCTCAAAAGTATATCTTTCCTTTATAAGTGCTCACAGTTTATTTAATAATTCTCTCTAGGATATCACTAAAGATAAACACCAAATTTTTAAAATCTGCGTTTTTCCACTTTTCTCCTCTGTGCCAATGTCTGATGAAAAGTTGAATCTTCTCTGTACTACTCATGTTCTTGATCTCAAACACCTCTAGTGTCATCTAAGATCTTCTATCCTTGGTTATTCCTTCTTTTTTCTCATCTTAAATTTCTTCCTATCTGCTAGCTGCTATAGTATTGATATTACTTCATTGTCTATGGTAGCTTTTAGCAAGACGTAGTTTTCTTTCTTACCTCTTTAAATTAAATCTATTTTTGCTTTTGTTTGATCTGAGATCAGGATTGATACTCCTGCTTTTTTAACTTTAGCTGAAGCATAATACATTCTGCCCAAGCCTTTTTCCTTATTCTGTATCTCTCAGATGTGTTTCTTGTAAACAACATTTTGTAGGATTCTGTTTTTTTAATCTACTCTCCTATATTCTTCCATTTCATGGGAGACCTTATACCATCCACAGTTATGAATACTAACTGTAACCCCACTACCATCATTTATACTTTTCTCTCTCTTTTCACTCTTTTCCTTTTCCCCAATGTTTTGTTTCTGACAACCACATCCCTCATTGTGCCCTCTCTTACATCAGGCCCTCTCTCTTTTCTTTCCCCTTTCCTATCCTACTTCCCAATAGAGTAAGATAAATTTCTATATCCAATTGACTCTCTCTTTCTTTTCTTTGAAGCCAGATTGTTCTCTCTTTGAGCCAAAACCAGTGAGAGTAAGGTTCAAATAATGCTCATCCCATACCTTCTTTTCTCCTATTGTAATAAGTCTTCTATGCCTGTTCTGTGATGTAATTTACCCTATGTTGCCTCCCCATTTCCTCGTCTCTCAGTACAATCTTTTTTAACCCCTTAATTTTTTTGTATTATCACATCAAAATCAACTTATACCCAAACACTCCATCTAAGTATACTCCTAACTGCTCTACTAGAGATAAAATTCTTTTTTTTTTTTTTTTTAGAGATAAAATTCTTAAGAGTTACAAGTATTGTC
Organism: Antechinus flavipes; assembly: GCF_016432865.1. Classification (NCBI taxonomy): domain Eukaryota; kingdom Metazoa; phylum Chordata; class Mammalia; order Dasyuromorphia; family Dasyuridae; genus Antechinus; species Antechinus flavipes. The sequence continues at coordinate 63,707,549 of NC_067404.1, read as the reverse complement.
TTCCTGTGTCGGGTCTAAACAGTTTAACCTTATTGATGCCATGTCTTTTTTCTTTGCTGTTTACCTTTTTATGTTTCTCTTAAATCTTATATATGAAAATTGAATTTTTCTGTTCAGCTCTAGTTTTTTCATCAAGTAAGTTTGAGAGTGCCCTATTTCATTAAATGTCCACCTTTTCCCCTGAAAGAGTATGTTCACTTTTCTAGGCAGTTGATTCTTGGTTATAATTCAAGATCCTTTGCCTTACAGAATATCTTATTCCAAGCCCTCTGAGCCTTTAATGTAGAAGCTGCTAAGTCCTATGTAATTCTGGTTATGGCTCCTTGATATTTGAATTGCTCTTTTCTGGCTGCTTGTGGTATTTTCTCTTTGACGTGATAATTCTAGAATTTGATTACAGTATTCCTTTAAGTTTTCATTTTGGGATCAATTTCAGGAGATGATTGGTGTATTCTTTGAATTACTTTTTTATCCTTTGGTTTTAAGATATTGGGGCAGTTTTCCTTGATAATTTCTTGAAAGATGCTGTCCATATTTTTTTATTATGATTTTCAGAACCCAGTAATTCGTAAATTATTTCTCATGGATCTATTTGTCAGATCAATTGTTTTTCCAATGACATTTTTTTACATTTTCTGCTATTTTTTCATTCTTTTGATTTTGTTTGATTCTTGCTGTTTTGTAGTCATAGCTTATACTTGCACAATTCTATTTTTTAATGAATTATTTTTTCCTTTATTATTTATACCTTCTTTTCCATTTGACCAATTCTACTTTTTAAGGAGTCGTTTTCTTCAGTGTTTTTTTTTTTAATTTGTCCTATTGTATTTTTTAAGGAATTGTTTTTCTTCAATCAATTTTTGTCCTTTTTCAGACTGTTAACTGTCTCTTGAATAACTCTTATTTTTTTCCCAATTTTCTTCTGTCTCTCATTTAATTTTTAAAATCCTTTGTGAGCTTGTCCAAGAGGATTTTTGGGGATTGATACCAATTCATATTCACCTTTGAGATAGGCTTTTTGACAGTGTTTTACTCTTCTGTTTTATTCTTCCTTGTCAACAAAGTAGCTTTCTATAATCAGGGATCTTCTCTGTTTCTTGCTCATTTTTAAGCTTATTTTGTGACTTTTGAAACTGATCTCTGCTCTCGAGCATAGGGGGTACTGTTGTAAGATTCTTGTGTTGGGAGCCAGGAGCCTGGTCACTGGCTTTCTGTGCTAGTGTGTCAGGTGCTGGCCTCTTGGCCCACTGTGCTTCAGTGGTCCAGCCTAGTTATGTTGGGAGTTATGGATCTGGCAGTTTGCCTTCTGTGCTGAGGCTGGAGGCGTCAAGTTGGCCTGCTGTGCCATTGGTATGTTGAGTCAAGAGAAAGTTTAGGTTGCTGATCTGTGCTGTGGCTAAGAGCCTTTCACTGGCTTGCCCAGACAATGGTTTTACTGAGCTGCATTCTCCTTTTACCCAAGACAAACCTTCCCTGAAATCCAAAGTTACCTTAAAATGGAAAATTGTTTTCACTCCATCTTTTTTATAGGTTCTGTTGCTCCAAAATCCATTTAGAGGTTTAATTTAACATTGTTCCCAAGGAATACTGGGAAGAGCTATGGCAACTTCCTGGATTTTCTCCTCCATCTTCAAGGCCCATCTTCTTTTTTTTTTTTTTAACCTCAAGCATGTTCTTTTAGTGTTGCTGCATGGAAAGCAAGTAATGAACTTCCACAGTTTTATAAAGAATTTAGTTTGCATGTCATCCAAAGGGCTATGATAAGTTTGTATGGTAATCATAAGTAAGTGATCACTATCACTAAGAATTCCAGAGAAGACAAGAAGTCTATAAAAGACAAAAACAATAAGATATCTGCCCCACATAAAAGGTTTTAGGTAAGCCACATTGCAAGAGTAAGGGGTTAATGAGGGATTAATTTGCAAGAGGACATGGACAAGAGCTGTTCAGGATAAGAAAGAATGAGTTGTGATCTGCACTTTTGCAGGAAATGCTCATTATGTTTAGATCACTAATCTATTGAAATCTGAAAGAATGACTATTCCCTCTTGAATTATTGTCCCTTTTCATAGTGTCTGGCTTTGGAATCATGCCTACCCTTTTTCTAAACTTAAAAAAAAAAATTTCCTAAATTATTATCTCATTATTTTTTCCCTAAAATATTATCCATATATTTCCTTTCTTAGTCATTAGAATGTAATCATGTCCTTGAACTTCTGTTACTTTAACAGCATCAATCAGTTAGTTTTGCTTACATCAACTCTTGAAGGCCCTTTATTAAGTTGTAGAGAGGGTATGAGTTAGAATGCTAGAGATGGTACTCCTAGTGATAAAGTTATTTAATGTACAGCATGTGGAATAATGGTCATGGATGAAAGTCAACCAGTAGGAGTTGTTAAGTAACATTCCCATTGCTTTTACTCTGAAGTCTGCAATATGTAATAGTGAAATTGGCCCTACGTATGTTGGTACTAAAATACAGATTCTATTTTTTACTTTCAAGATAAATGCAAATGAGAATGAATTTTCTTTTCATATTTAAATTGATCAATCTCATATTTATAAGGTAGGTTTCAAATGTAACATTAATATAATGAGATATGTTTAATAAAATGATTTTCAAAGTTAACACTAATGTAATGAGGTATGTAATTCCAGGCTGCATGAAGAGAAGCATATCTAGAAGCCTGGAATAACAAGGTATCTTTACTGTATTCAGCCCTGGTCACACCTCATTGAAGTTTTGTTCATTTCTCAGTGCCACTAATAATAAGTTAGCATTGATATATTACTTGAAGGTTTGCAAAGTGTTTTACAAATATTTTATCCTCACAGTAGCCCTGGGAGGTAAGTGATATTATCGTCCCCATTTTACAGATGCAGATACTGAGGCAGCCAGAGGTTGAGTGACTTGCTGTGATTATCTGTCAGATATATCTAGTAAATATTGGAGGCAGAATTTTGAACTCGGGTCTTTCTGATTCAGTATATCTATTGTGTCACCTAACTGATGATCTGCAGGGAAGTCATTATAGTAAAGAGCCTGGAGAGGGTCAGATAAAAAGCCAGATGAGAATTAGATATTTAACCTGGAGAAAAAAGGCAAATAGGGAGAGGAGACAGCATGATAGATTATATTTGTTTGTTTTTTAAATTTTATTTAATATTTTATTTTTCCCCAGCTACATGTAAGAAAAATTTTAACTTTTTTTTTCAAATTTTGATTTCAAATTCTCTCCCTCTCCTCTCCCCCCACCACTGAGAAGCAAGCAATTTGACACAGATTATACATGTATACACATGCAAAACACAGTTCCACATAGATTTTGTGAAAGAAAATAGGGGGGGGGGAAACAAAGAAAAATAAAATAAAAAGAAAGTATCCTTTGTCTGCACTCAGGCTCTACTATTTCTTTCCCTGGAGATGGACAATACCTTTCATCATAAGTCCTATACAGTTTTCTTGGAACAATGTATTGCTGAAAATAATAGTTATTCATAGTAGATCACCTTACAATATTGCTGTTTCTGTATATAATTTTCTGGTTCTGCTCGTTTCACTTTGCATCAGTTCATGTAAGCCTTTCCAAGTTTTCTTGGGAGCATCCAACTCGTCATTTCTTTCTATCACAATCATATACATCAGTTTGTTCAGCCATTGCCTAGTTGATAGACAACTCAATTTCTAATTCTTTGCCATCATTTAAAAAAATTTTACACATAGGTCTTTTTCCTTTTCTTTTTTTTTTTCTTTTTGGATACAGACCTAGTAGTGGTACTCGCTTAATCAAAGGGTATGCATTATTTTATGGGTTTTGGGGTATCGTTCCAAATTGCTTTCCAGAATGGTTGATTCAGTATACAACTTCACCAATAGTTCTTTAGTGTTTTAATTTTCCAACATCTCTCCAACATTTGTCATTTTTTTTCTGTCATATTTGCCAATCTGAGAGGTGCGAGGTAATAGCTCAGAGTTTTAATTTGCATTTCTTTCATCAATAGTGATTTGGAGCATTTTTTTCAGGGAACCATAGTTTTGATTACTTCATCTGAAAAACTGGCTTGTTCATATTCTTTAACCATTTATCAATTGAGAAATGAATCTTATTTCTATAAATTTGACTCAATTTTTTATGTTTGAGAAGTACTTATCAAAGGAAGTCATTGTAAAAAAATTTTTCAGAGTACGATTATCAACTATGTATTTCCCTCCATCCCATTTTCCCCATTCATCTTACTCTCTCACCTTTTACCCTGTTTGTTCTCAAAAGTGTCTTACTTTGGACTTTTATATCTTTCAAACTGCCCTCCCCACCACCACCTTTCTCTGATCCCCTTCCCTTCCTTTCTTACTTTTCTATACAAGAAGATAAATGTATACACCTAAGAATGTATATTATTCCCTCTTTGAGCCAATTCTACTAAGAGTAAGGTTCATGTGTCTCCTTCCCTACTTCCATCATTTTCACTTCCACTAAAAATGTCTTTGAGGTCTTTTTATGTGTAATTTAGCCTATTTTATTTGTGATTTTCCCATCTCCTAATGTGTTGTTGATAGATATTTTCACATAGTTGGGGAGAAGTTGTAAAGAGGGTTTGTTTAAGGGAAATCTTGCAAACAAAGTTGTCTCAAAATGGAATGAACTGCCTTAGGATGGTATTAGTCCCCCACTACTCAAAGTCATCAAACAAAAGCTTGATCACTTGTCAAGTATAATGTACTCTGGTTTCAGGCATTAGTCTGGAACTATATGTTCTCGAAGTATAGCCACCCTTGTAATGGTGGTTATGATTCTTTAAGTGACCTATCCATTCATTTATTCATTCAGCAAATATTTATTGAGCATTTATTATATGCAGACCCTCCATGTCTTATTAGTTAGAGCTTCTTGAGTTACTGTGGCCAAAATAATTCATTACCCTGTGGTCAAATCTTAGCTAGGTTGGTCTTGGGTAGCAAACCATGGTTCATCACAAGGTCCCTTCTACTTGAGGCCTTTCCAACTTAGGACATAACAGAGTTTATATGCCACTAACTTACCGTGTTTCCCCGATAATAAGACCTATCCCAAAAATAAGCCCTCCCCTTACTGTGTAAGATTCCTCTAAAATAAGCCCTCCCCTGAAAATAAGCCCTATTGAGATTGCTACTGTAGTGAAGATGATCCCCTGCGTTACACACTACATTATGGTACCCTCTGTATGCACCGTTTCCCCCCTTCCCCCCCCCCCCCCCGTGAAACCCACGCCGTGCTCCGAGCTGCATCCAATCAGAGCTGCAGCGGTGAGTGCGTCATCCTATTCTTCCCCAGTGATTTGCTTGCTGGCGCCATTGAGAGCAGTGCCGCGGAGGAGAGCTGAGGCAGGACAACATAAAAACCCGGTATGTAAGCGGGAGTGAGGGGGCATGATGGAGGATAAAAGGGGCATGATGGAGGATAAAAGAAGAACTCAGGGGGCATGATGGAGGATAAAAGAAGAACTCAGCCAGCACTCACCGCGCTAAAGAAATGAAGAACTTCCTTGCAGAGAGAAGAATAGATCAAGTAATGATTCCTGCAGGAATGACTGCCTATCTCCAGACCCTTGATATTGCAATAAACAAGCCATTCAAGGACCATTTGTGCATGGAAGTCAATGACTACATTGAAAATAGAATGGAAAGAAATCAACATGGAAACTTTGTGAAGCCCTGTCTGCAAGAAGTCGTGACTTGGGTGAAGAAGTCATGGGATAAAATGACTGACAGCTGTGTCGCCAAGGCACTACGAGCAGGTTACCTGGACAAGACGTGTTCATTTAAGGAGAGCTATATTGCTGGACATGACAGATTGGGTCCACTTCTTCTGAAGGAAATAGAGGCGCAAGACATCCAGGACGGAATTCAGGGTATGGACACTTATGACGATGTTGTTGAAGAAGATGACATGATCATTATTGAATAAAGGTACTTTTTTTTGTTCACATTTACCTGTTTATTAAAATTGCTGTCAATGTTCATTAAAATAAACCCTCCCCTGAAAATAAGCCCTCTGGTGTTTTTCTGTCCAAAAAAATTAATAAGACAGTGTCTTCTTATTGGGAAAATATGGTATCATTTGAGATCCCAGTGTCATCTCTGTGCTCTGGTATCACTGAAATAGGATTTGGCTGGAAGAAATAAGAAATGTATTCATCCAAATATACTACAAAACAACATCTGAGAAGAACCAAAAGAGAAGGGCAACATACGAAAAAGAATAAAACTTCCAGATAGGGTAATAGGAGAAAGTAACTTAATGGAGGAAGTAACATTTAAGCTGTGCCTTAAATAATGAGCAGGGTTTCAACAAGTGTACATGCCAAATGAAGAAAAAGTTGTCAAGGTAGGTAAATATGAGACAGTGTGGATGCTTGGATTGTAAAAGCAACTAGGCATGTGAACTAGACAGAATGCTCCAGGATTTCTAAAGGACTAAAGCAATCCAACAGCCTCTGTACAAAGTTAGTCTGTTCACTAACTACAACTTGGCAGAGTAAGGTCCCCAAGGTGTCCCTCCCACACCTCTCTCAAACAAATCATGGTCCCTGAATAGCATAGTTACTGATGTAGAAAAATAACAGAATAGAGAGCTTGTAATATATAGCCAAATGAATCAATAGTGAATAAGAGTCCTGTGACAGAGATATAGAAAAGTTTTGTAAAGCCAGGCAGGAAAAAAAAAGAGAGAGAAACAAGTTCATAAGAGGTCAAGACAATGAGCAAAAGCAGAGAGAGAAACTACAATAAAATGTATTTACACATCCATGCTGTGACAAAGTAGGAGTAACAACATGGAGTATGGTATTTCAAGAGGTCTCTTGCTGTTTGGGATCTTTTTTTTTTTATTTAATAAGGCTATGCTTAAACTTGAACTAAAGATTGGAGAGATTAACCAATACAAGGACTGCTATTCAGCCACTATATCAGGACTGAATCATTTGTATCTCCTTCCTCCCCACCCCCCAATCAGGCATGAAGATACTATAGGTACCTCATTCAATATGCTTAATGGTTAGAATCTCAGTGAAAAAAGGTCCCAGAGGCCCACCTTGTGCTACCTATACCTGAATAAGAATTGCTCCTGTGATACATAAGAATCCAGCATTTGCTCACAGATGTCTCCCAATCCCTTTTTCCATCCTTTCATCATTATGATGTTTTCTTTTACCTCAAACCTAAATGGCTTAGAAAGTTTCTTAAATGCTAAATCTGATAGCCTTTTCTCAATCCTACCCTTCTTTGATTTCACTGCAGCATTTGACAGCTGTCCTTTCCTCCTGAATGTATTTGCCTCTCTCATTTTTGTAATATTGCTCTCTGGGTTTCCTCTTACCTGTCTTTGATGTCATTCAGTCGTGCTGTTGTGTCTAGTGACCCAACATGTTATTGCCATCCATGGATTTTTCTTGGCAAAGATAATGAAGTATTTTCTCATTTTCTCCTCCAATGGATTAAGGCACATATAGGTTAAATGATGTACAAAAGGGTCACATAGCTAGTGAGTGTCTTAGGCTGGATTTGAACTCGTCTTCTTGAGGCCAGTCCTAGTACTCAATCTACTGCAGTGCTACCTAGCTACTTATTTGGGGGGCATCATTATCATTATCCCCAGCATGCCATGTAATGGTGGTTGTTACCAAAGTTGCTTGCTAGGCCCTCTTTTTTCTCCTCTGTCGTCTGTCTTTTCTCCTCTTCTCCTCCTCTCTCCTCTTTTCTCTTTTTTTTTCTCCTCCCCTCCCCTCTGTCTATACTTTCTCACTTGGTGACCATATCAGCTCCCATGGGTTGAATGTCATCTCTGTACAGATGACTTCCAGATCTGATAGACAGCCCAAGTTTCTTTCTTGACTGACAGTCCCACATCACCATTTGCCTACTGGATAAACTGCTTGTCCTAAAAACATATCAAATTCAATGTCTCCAAAACAGAAGTTGGTATCTTTTTCTCTAACTCTCGTGTCTTCTGAGCTTTCCTGTTTCTTTCTAGGGCAGCACCATCTTTCTCAGTCACCCAGTTCTCAGCATTCCCCTTGACTCCTCACTCTATCCCACTCCACTTAATCACTTGTGAGACTACTGGTTTTGTTTTCATGGCATATCTCAGTTCTGTGTATTCTCTTTTCTTTGAGTTTTTATGGCATTTCTCTCCCTTGGTTCTCCTCCTACCTGTCTGACTGCATATTTAAACTGCAGCGTTTCATTTTTAATTATAGCCAACATGGCATAAAGTTATTGCTGCCTAATCCCTTAATGAGTTGAATGAGATAGATTTTGGTTAGTTTATGGGAAAGATGAGCAATAGGGAAAAATTTCCACTCAGAAAAGAGTGAACAACTCCAAATGTATGAATAGCTCGAAAGAAGATAGGAAAGCCAAGATTACAAAACAATGGAAGTCAATCTGGCAGCTGGGTGATGAATAAAGATTAGAAGGAAGAGTTCACAAATAAATTAAGAGACAGAAATCATTGGCCTTGTCAGAAGCAAAATGATGGATTTGGGAATAGTGGAAATAGAATTTGGATGACATTGAGGGAGAAGCAGGAGTAATTTATTTAATACTTGCAAGTGAGAATTCTTCATGTCAGTCTAGTTGGTTTGAGATGCTAAATAGAATCCAGTTTCTTTACATTTTGATGATCAATCTTGGACAAAGTCCTTTATCTTTCTAAAACATATTCCCAATTAAGCTGAAATTTTGGAATGGCAAGGATCTAGTTATGCTGGAGATGATCTGCATGGTGTCTAGGTGCTGAGAGTATCGAGCAGTAGGCTGGTAGAAAAGTGGCCCAGATTTAACTGGACAACAGGAAGATCACCAGACCATCAATAGGTAATCTATAATGGGGATAGAAGTTGGGCCTGGAGTTTCATTGGTTCTAATCATCCCTAGAAGTGGGAACCCTCTTTATCCATGCGGGGGCAGGCGGGGGGGGGGGCTTCTCTGCAACTTTGAGACATAGAGAGTGGTCTAGAGCATAGAACAATTAAGTGACTTGCCTATGGTCACACAGTCAGCAGGTGCCAGAGGTGGGACTTGAACCCAAAGCTTTCTACTTCTGAGGCTAGACCTCTACTCACTATACCATGCCGCTTCTTCCTCTCATGATTTTACAGTGTGGATGCTTAATCTTGTCAACACATAATATATTAATGTGATACTTGTTGCTAGCTTACAAGGGAATCCCACACTACTGACTTGGATTAATATCCTTTCCACCCACAGCATTAGTCTCCAGAGCCTTTTTTTCCTCAAGGTACCTATCCTAATGGAGAGTAGTGTATCACCTGCAGTTTTTATTATCTTCATCATTTTCCCTTCCATTAGAGTTGAGTACACTTTTAAAATGAAAACTTATCCTCGTCTCCTGTCATCTAAGGTTGTTCTTAGAGGCCTTGTATTGAGAAGTCTCACTTATAGAATAATCTTACTATTAAAGCCTGAGCGTAACTGCAAACTTGTATCAACCCCAACCTTATCACTCACCTCAAACTGTTCTCTTCAAAGTTACCGAGGATCTCTTCATGACCAAATCCCATGGCCTCCCTCTCTGTCTTTCCATAACATAACTGTCTCCTGGAACTCCTTCTTCTCTTCCTCATTACTCTTTCTTGGTCTTTTTTATAGATTATCACCCGTGTCCCACCCCCTAAGTGGCAATATTTCCTAGGCTCTGTCCTATGCCCTCTTTTTTTCTCTCTACCTGCTTTCTGTAGATGATTTCATCTCCTTCTGTAGGTCCAATTATTCTCTCTATGTGACAACTAAGATCTATCCGTCCCATCCTTATGTCTCTCCTGCACACTAATCTTACATTATCAGTTGCCTGTTTGATAATCACAATTGAGATGCACCATAGGTATCTCTAGTTCAGCATTCCCAGATCACAATTCTTTCTATTTTCTTCAAAACTCCGCTATCTTCCTAACTTCCTCCAGTTGCTGCAAGAATCACACTTCACTTCTCACTCTCCCTCAACTCCCTAATTGAATTAGTTACCAAGTTTTGTTTATTCTCCCTTCATGATGTCTCTCATAATATTCATCTTCTTCTCTGACCTTAAATGGCCTCCATCCTAATTCAGGCCTTCTTGTCTGAAATATTTGAATAGCAATTAGTCTCTCAGCACTAACTCAAATTTATAAGAAATCAAGCCATTCTCCAATTGATAAATGGTCAAAGGATATGAACAGACAATTTTCAGAGGATGAAATTGAAACTATTACCACTCATATGAAAGAGTGTTCCAAATCACTATTGATCAGAGAAATGCAAATTAAGACAACTCTGAGATACCACTACACACCTGTCAGATTGGCTAAGATGACAGGAAAAAATAATGATGAATGTTGGAGGGGATGCGGGAAAACTGGGACACTGATGCATTGTTGGCGGAGTTGTGAACGAATCCAACCATTCTGGAGAGCAATCTGGAATTATGCCCAAAAAGTTATCAAACTGTGCATACCCTTTGATCCAGCAGTGTTTCTATTGGGCTTATATCCCAAAGAAATACTAAAGAAGGGAAAGGGACCTGTATGTGCCAAAATGTTTGTAGCAGCCCTGTTTGTAGTGGCTAGAAACTGGAAAATGAATGGATGCCCATCAATTGGAGAATGGCCGGGTAAATTGTGGTATGTGAATGTTATGGAATATTATTGCTCTGTAAGGAATGACCAGCAGGATCAATACAGAGAGGCTTGGAGAGACTTACATGAACTGATGCTAAGTGAAATGAGTGGAACCAGGATATCATTATACACTTCGACAACGATATTGTATGAGGACATATTCTGATGGAAGTGGATTTCTTTGACAAAGAGACCTGAGTTTCAATTGATAAATGATGGACAAAAGCAGCTACACCCAAAGAAAGAACACTGGGAAACGAATGTGAACTATCTGCATTTTTGTTTTTCTTCCCGGGTTATTTTTACCTTCTGAATCCAATTCTCCCTACGCAACAAGAGAACTGTTCGGTTCTGCAAACATATATTGTATCTAGGATATACTGCAACATATCTAACATATATAAAACTGCTTGCCATCTAGGGGAGGGGATGGAGGGAGGAAGGGGAAAAATTGGAACAGAAACGAGTACAAGGGATAATGTTGTAAAAAAAATTATCCTGGCATGGATTCTGTCAATATAAAGTAATTATTAAATAAAAATTAAAAAAAACAATTAGTCTCTCAGCTCTGTAGTCCCATCTTCCATATGACTGCCAAAGTGATCATCCTAATGCAACAACCTGGCCATGTCACTCCACGAATGAAAAAGTTCTGGTGATGTCCCCTTGCCTTAGGATGAAATGCAGATTCAGCCAATCAAAAAACATTTATGAATCATCTGCTATGTGCCAGGCATTATGCTAAACACTGAAAGTACAAACACAGAAGTTACACAGTTCTCTAAGAGTTTATTGTTTTCTTTTAAAAAATAAATTTATTTTTACATGCATTTATAATTCACTCTTCTCTTATCCCTCCAACTGAATCACAATAACACAAAAACCAAAATCTTCATCATAAATATGTATAGACCAGCAAAATAACTGGCCACATTGGCCATTCCTGAAAAAGTATATTCCTGGTTTGTCATTGAACTGGTCTGAGTTCTAAAGACTTTCAAAATTGTTTTTCTCTATATGTTGTTGTCACTGTATGAATTTTTAAGGAGTTTACATTCTAGTGGGAGAAACAAGAATATGCAAACTTTATACAAGATAAATAGGAGCTGGTTTGGGGAAGCACATGCCAACACTGAGGAAAGGCTTTGTCTGGAAGGTGACACAAGCCAGGACTTATTGCAAACTAGCTATTCCAATAGGCAGTGGGTAAGAGAAAGTGCATTCCAGGAACAGGGGACCAAAATGATAGAAGGCACTCATGGGAGATGGAACATCCTCTGTGAAGAACAGCACAGAGTCAAGATGACTGGCCAGCAGAGTAGAGAAGAAAAGGAGATCTATACTTCAGGAAGTAGCTGTGACATCATGTGGAGAATGGGTTGGAATAAGACAGGAAAACAAAGAGATGAAAAGGGTCCTCATGAGAGTGTTGGCTGTATGAATGAATGGAAGGGGACAGATGTGAGAGATGTTGTGAGATAGAAAGAACAAGATTTGTCAACTAATTGGGACATGTGCAAATGAGGAGTGGAGGATGACACTTGATGTGAACCTGGGTAACTGTATTCCTTCCCTCCCCAAGACAGCAAGCAGTCTAATAAAGGTTATGCATGTATAATCATGTTAAACATATTTCCATATTAGTCATATTGTCAAAGAAAAATAAGAAAAAGGGGGAAACCATGAGAAAGAAAAAACAAAAAGGAAAATGCTGTGCTTTGATCTGCATTCAGACTCCATAATTGTTTATCTGGATGTGATTGGCAATTTCCATCTTGAGTCTTTTAGAATTACCTTGGATCATTGTGTTGCTAAGAAAAGCAAAGTCTCTCATAGTTGATCATTGCATAGTATTGCTGTATTGTGTACAATGTTCTCTTGGTTCTGCTCACTTTAGTAGCATCAGTTCATGTAAGTCTAAGAAATATTGTTTTTGAAGTCATATGCTTCCGCTAATTCCTACCTAAAACATCATTTTGGTTGTGTAGACAAGACCTACGCTAACCTAAGTAATGTGAGTGTGTCACTTAAATGAAATATAAGGAACTATGTCCTGTGAGTTGTTCAGAATTTCAAAAAGATACTGGGTTTTTTATCTCAACTATAGAAATCTACAGATATTCAGAAGAAATTGAATGTGTTTCTAATGTTAACTTTAATAATGTCTTGGCCAAAGATAATCCACTCAGTATTCAGTCTGATGTCTGGATAGACACCCATTCAGTTCAAACTGTTGCTATTATGACAGAGAAGAATCACTACATTGTAGCTTCTAGCTGTCTTGTATCTTCAAACTAAACAGAAGCACTAATTAAAAATAAAAAAATCATTCAAATGTCTGTGAAGCTGATATTTTTGGAAAATGGAATTTTTCCTTCCCAACTATGGCTAGCTCACAACTGTTAAATACATTAGTGTCTTTAGTCCCCTTGTCAAGTGACAAAATGAAGGAAAGAAGTCCTCGACCTATTTCCACATATTTGCTTTTCCTGTGGTGTTCAGAAGCTGATACAATATATACCGCAGATAAAACACTAGGAAAAAGGGAAGGTTAGATAAAACTTTTTTTTAAATTGAATTTTTTTCTAGTTCTTCCAAACTCCATAACTATCTATTCCAAACTCCATAACTCCATCTATCTTGATGAGGAAAAATTAGTAGGCAATCATTTTCTTTTCTTTTCCTTGTTAAACAAAGCACATGAAACACCTTATTCAGTGCCATGTGCCTGGAAATGTCCTCAGGCAGTGCTGATGATAGTGAAGACCATAGCTTAGCTTAGAAACTTTTCCTGAGGAAAACAGACCAACGACAAGCACACAGACATAACTTGGAACCTCTTCCACGCACCGCGGTAAACTTAATTAGTATGAGCTTATTGCTTCTGTGTGCATGCATCTACCATCCCTTGGGCACTCACTTGTTTTGTCCTCATCGCTTCTGTCTGATTCATACACTTTCAAGAATGGTGGTCAGCTAGTGAAGGACCTGAGGTATGAGAGGACAATAAAGGGCCTCTAGTCAAACTCCCTCATTGTTCACCCAAGTAAAATGAGGACCAAGAAGAGGTTAATGCCTTCCTTGTCCAAGGGCACAAAGTCATTGAAGAAGGAAGTTTGGATTGGAATCAAAGAGAATAAGTCTTTTTGTAACTTGTACAAGTGGTGTTACACTCACCATTCCACTATCCTACTCAATAAGTCTCTTATAAAGTGCAAGAGACAGATCTTGTGTTCCCCAACCTTAGGTGGGGAGAGAAAATGAACATGCATGAAACCATTATGGAGCAGTTAAATTGTATGAAAGACAAGGGATATAAGTTGAAATTTTTAAAAATATTCTTCCTTAGGTTGTAAATATGAAGGACAAAAATGTTCTTTCTTTTTGAATGTGTTATTAGTAATGTCTTAGGGTAGTTTGTAACATAATTGTATTAAACAGTTTTTGAAGGGACATCAAAAGTTACCCTGGAGGCTTCAGGGAAAAAGCCCTCCCCTTACAACAAAATCCCTTCTCCCCATTAGAAGAGACCGACAAAGAGGAAGGCAGGCAGGCAGGAAGTCCCTCATAGGGAAAAAATTTTGAAGGAAAAGTTACAGACTTAAAAATTGATATCTTCCAAGACAAACTGGTTGTTTCTTTATAAACCTCTGTTCAAAGGGAAGATAGTGTTTTTCCTTTTGTTTCTAATTTGTTTCCTCCCAACAAATGTCTTGGTCTTTTTAAGCATGATCAGCCTACGTCCTTTCATTTTAATGTTCTTTTAAAATATCAGTTAACAGCAGCAATAGAAATGCTGCTTTGCCAGCCAACTTCTGGCAGAGAGGGATGACATACATGTTTGTCATGTGATTGAAAATAGAGAAGAGATCCAAGATGACACAGTATAGGCTAGGAGCTAGGTAACTATCTGAATATTCCCTTTCAAACAACTTTAAAAGAAGGCTTTCAATCAAATTTTGGAGTGGCAGAGCCAACAAAAAGTCTGAATAAGATATTTACCAGCCTAAGCCAACTTAAGAGGTCTGCAGGAGAGGTCTGTACCATTAAGTTAGACACAAGTCTGGACTTTGCAGCTTAAGATACCACAATAGCACCAGGAGCAGCCACATTTTCTTTGGGAGCTCTCAACCCAGAGAAAGTAAGAGGATTAGACCAGCTGGGCAGAAAGAGATTATAGGGGATCCTTTGCTTATACCGGGTACAGCTGATGCTGATTGACAACTCTATTACCTATAAGCAGATCTGGGTTGAAGCTTCAGGATGGAGAGAGCAAAGGAGTAGGGGCCCTGGTCAAAGTTCCAGGGCTAAGAAGAGTACTTGTACTTGTAACTTCAAGGGAATAAGGGCCCTTCTTGGGCAAAGACCAGACCGAATACCAGGAGAGCAGGGACCACATCTCTCCCAAGATAATACCATCTTGGAAGCATTGAAAATTTCCAAATCCCTAAAACTAGCTCTGAAAACAGCAGCACCAAAAAAGGCTGAAGAGTGGCACAGTGCTTCTCTACCTCAGGTGAACAGAGCTCAGCTTCAATATAAAGTTCAAAATCAAGAGATATACTAGAAAAATGTGCTAACAACAATAAAAAGAATTTGACCATAAAAAAAAAAAAAAGCTTTTTTGGTGAGGATCAAGACCCAAACTCAGAAGGCGATAGCAATGTGAAAACAGCTACAAACAAAGCCTCAGTGAAAACATGGTAATTGGATCCAATCACAATAAGAATTCCTGGAAGACTTAAAGAAAGAGATGAAAGTGGTAGAAGAAAAATTGGAAAAAGAAATTACAGTGATGCAAGAAAACTATGAAAAGAGAATTACCAACTTGGTTAAAAAAAAAAAAAGAAGAAGCCAAAAAAAGTATTGAAGGAAAAAAAAAAAACACCTTTAAAGAACAGAATTGATCAAGGTAGCTAGGTGGCACAATGGATAGAGCACCAACCCTGAAGTCAGGAGGACCTGAGTTGAAATTTGACCTCAGACACTTAACACTTCCTGGCTGTGTGACCCTGAGCAAGTGACTTAACTCCATCTACCATCAAAAAATGATACCATTTACTCAGCAAAAAAAAAAAAAAAAAAAAGGAGGAAGAGGAGGAGGAGAAGATGGGATGAGAGAGTGATACATTGGGAGAAGAAAGTAGGGAGAGGTGTTGTTGTTCAGTCTTTTGTCGGGTCCAACTCTCTACAATTCCATTTGAAGTTTATAAATTTATATATATATAAAAAAGATCAATTCCACAATTTTTAAATGATCCAAGGAAATGAAATGGCATTTTTCAGGAAAAAAAATCAAAGCTATTTAGATTCATATGGAAAAATGCTCTGTCACTATTGGTTAGAGAAAGGCAAATTAAAACAACTCTGAGGTACCTCCTCACATCTCTCAGAAATGACAAGTGTTGGAGAAGTAGAGAAAAATAGGTACATTGATGAATGTTGGAGTAGTGAACTGGTCCAACTCTTTTGGAGAACTGGTAGGTCTGTGCCCCAAAGATAGCGGAGAGAAAGGAAAATTACCTATATGTATAAAAAATTCATGGCAACTCTATGTAGTAGCAAAGAATTGGAAATTGAGGATATTCCTATCGATTGGGAAATGGTTGAACAGGTTGTGGCATATGATTGTGATGAAATGGTGTAGTTTCAGGGGAAAAAAGCACTGAAAGAACCAGTTGCAAAATAAAGTGAGAAGAATCTGTATATCGTGCACAGTAATAGCCATGCTGTAATTTTTGTCAATATGAAAAATTTGGTTATTCTGATCAATCAATACAGCAATCCAGGGAGTTCAGAGGACGCATGGGGGAAAATGCTATCCACCTTAACAAAAAAAAAATCACACACACACACACACACACACACACACACACACACACAAAACCCAAACTCTATCAAAAATTGATGAACTCTGGGTACAAATTGAAGGACAATTTTCTTTTTCCCTCTTTCTCTTCCTTTCCCCCTTTCCTCCTCTCCCTTCCTCTCTCTATTCCTTTCCCCCACCCTTTCACAATATGACTAACATATGATATGGAAATAGATTTTGCATGATTTCACATATATAATTGATATATTTGTTGACTTTCCCAATGGGTGGGAGGGAGAGAATTTTGTACTCAAAATTTAAAAAGGAAAAAAATGATGAGTAAATAATTTAAAAAGAACTTTTTTTGGGGAAAAGAAAATAAAGATAAAATGCCAGTATATCCTCCCCCTACCAGCTCCAAAGCACACTTGGGGAAACAGAGAGTAGATCTGTATATCTGGGGATGTTGACTCCTCTGTGGGAGTAGTAGGAAATAAGGTTGGTAGGACAGGTTGGACCAGACCAGTTTTGAGTGCCAGCTAACTTGTTTTGACTTTAATCCATAGGCATTGGGGAGCTACCAGTACTTTTTTGAATGTGAGGTTGCATGATGATCATAGATCTAGAACTGGAAGCTTTAGAGGTGATTTCAACTTTCTCAATTTACAAATGAGGAAACTGAGGACCTTAGAAGTTTAGGGACTTGTCCCAGATTGCACATACAAGGTGTAGCGTCAATAGCAGAGGTTGGATTTGAATTCAGAGCTCATGATGTTTGACAATCGGTTTGACATTTCTCTTTCTTTATATTGCACCATACTGGCTCCTCAATGAAAGCAGTATTCTAAAAAGATTGATCTGACAGCAAGTATCAGAGGAACAAGATTAGAGAAAAGAAGAAAAATTCCAAAGGATTATCACTTGACAAGGCCCAAAGGAAAAGTAGAGAAAGGTACCTCATTCATTTACATTTTGATAAGGGGAATCTGACCAGTTCTAATGCTTTGTGACGATGCTGGGCACTTGTCATTTGATGTATGTCACTTAACAACTATGAAAGCATATTCACACAATAAGTCTATTTTTCTAGGATCTAGTGATAGTTTTTAATCACTTTCCTCATTTTTCCTCTACCAATTTTTTATTATATTGTTTTAATTATATATTCTTGCCATTACCATTCAAGTGTACATGGCTTGCTTGTTGCTTCCAACTAATTGAAATGCTATGTGCTCTAACAGTAATTTTTCTAGGCATAGCTTTACTTTTAATAACTTGGTGTTACTCATCTCAGTATCATTTTTTGTTGTCTTTACTTTGTTGTCTTGACTCACTTAACATCATTTTTATTTTTTAACATTATGCATCGTAATTTGTGGAATACACTACCAGTATTTTCCTTTTATTGTCTCTCTTTGTCTAGTACCATTGTTTCATACAATTGTAGGATATTCGGAATTTGCAGTGTGTTTACTTACCCACTTGGTGGTCCCCAACAGGGGGTAAGAGGACAAGCAAGTTCCCTTGTAAAAAATACTTGGGGTCCAATTGATAAATGGTCAAAGGATATAAACAGTTTTTCAGACAAAGAAATCAAAGTTATCTGTAATCATATGAAAAAATTCTCTAAGTTACTATTGATTAGAAAAATGCCAAAACAGCTCTGAGGTATCACCTCAAAATGGCTAATATGACAAAAAAAAAAGTTGGATGTGAAAGAGCGTATGGGGAAACTGGGATACTAATGCAATGTTAGTGGAAGTATGAACTGAATCCATTCTGAAGAGCAATTTGGAGTTGTGCCTAAAGGGACTATGAAACTATAAATACCCTTTGACCTAGCAAAGTCATTGTTAGATCTATGTCCCAAAGACATACAGAAAGGGGGGAAATACCTGATTGTACAAAAATATTGGTAGCAGCTCTTTTTGTGGTGGCAAAGAACTGGAAGTTGAGGAAAGGCCCATCAACTGGGGAATGGTTAAACAAGTTGTGGCATATGATTGTAATTGAATATTATTGTGCTATAAGAAATTACAAGCAGGGTGATTTCAGGAAAAAAAACCTGGAAAGGCTTACATGAGTTACGTATAATGAAGTGACCAGGACAATGTTGTACATAGTAACAGCATTATTGTTTGATGTAGAAACACGAATGACCTAGCTATTCTCAGCAACGCAGTGTTTCAAGACAATCCTTGTGGACTAATGATGAAGCATATATCTATCTGCCTCCAGAGAAAAAATTGGTATTGTTTGAATACAAACTGAAGGATGCTATTTTTCATTTTCTTTAATTTTTTTCTTTTCTTTGAGTCTTGTACAAAATGACTAATGTGGAAGTGTTTTACATAATTGAACATGAGTGATCTATATGTTTGCTTACCATCTGAGGGGAGGGAAGGATAGAATTTAGAACTCAAACTGATAAACAAAAATGTTAAATTTTAAAAATGTTTGAGGGAGTCTATGAAGAGGCAGCATGGTATGGTGGAATGATCATTGTGGCAAGAAGCCTGTCTCTTGGCAAATCATGCAATCAGTTTCTTCTTCTGTAAAATGCAAATAACATCAGATATTGGGTCAGAATTTTAAGGTTTGCAAAGTGCTTTATATATAATCATCTTATCACAACAACACTGTGAGGTCAATAATATAATTATCATTATCTTGCAGATAAAGAAACTGAGCCTCAGAATGCTTACAAGTTTTGCCCAAAGTCACATAGCTAGTAAGTTTCTGAGGCAAGATTCAAATTATAATTGTATTTGTACTACCTGCCTCACAGAGTTGTGGTAAAGAAGGTACTTTATAAGCCTTACAAAACTAGAGAAATGGATGTAATCATAATATTCCCTATGGCAAGTGGAAACCAAGCATTAAAATATCCACATGTAATTTAGTGTCAGATTCTACAGGAGCCAGGCTCTGCTGACCTCCTGCCCACTTTCCATTCAGCATTAGCCACAACAGGGACCTGACCCATGGATGAGAGATACAGCTGAAGTAGATGGGAAAGGCTAAGGAAGATGATCACTGCTCTTCACTTTGAAAGTGAATAAATAAACTAACAAGTATTAAGTGGCTGTTCTTTCCCCAGAGTTATGCTAGTTACTGTAGGGTAATGTAGAAGATGGCAGATATGGGTTCTATTCCTTGTCATTTATTATTCATTCAGCAATTTATTCAGTGCTTCCTTTATTGATGGTGTGTGTGTGTGTGTGTGTGTGTGTGTGTGTGCGCGCGTAACAACAACAAAATTAGAAAATAAGTTTTGCTGTGGGCTTGAAAGTTTTCATAATTTTCAGTGGGAAAAAAAAACTTATCTGCAAAAAATATTTTTCTTTTGAGACAAATTCTTGCCATAAAAGCCAAAGTAGAAAAGAATAACTACCTACCTTCCAACATCAGGGAAGAACACCCCTGTGACAATAAAACTTTCTGTCTATAGTATAGAGCCCCTTCTAATTGTCTTATTTGATTCACAAATAAGGGCTGTGAGACAAGGGTCCATCTTAGTGTCCCAGTGTCTCACAGCTGAAGAAATTGAGGTTAGGAGAAGTGAAATGGCTTACCTGTAATTATTCACCTCTAAAGTCTTTGTTCTTTCCATTATGTGATATGCTGTGTTTTGCCTAAAATTCTTATCAGCTTGTAGTCTCTCTTCGAGTGTGTCTCTGAGTTCAACTAGATTGGTTTTCAGATGATGGACATACAGACCGCCTTTGGTCCCGCTTGATAGAAATGGCCAGAATTAGTGCTTTGCTGGATTACTCTTGGAGCACCCAAGGTCACCATATCATGATAAAAGATTTGGGGAAGAATTGAGTAGTGGTCAATGTATTTGAAAGTAGTCTTGCTCAGAATACAGCCCAGAGATCCCTGGAGTTGTCTTTATTCATTGTGCTTGCTTCACTGTCACATAGACCATTCCCCAGTGCCCTGGTGTGAAGGATGCATTGTTGAACTTTGGTGTTCTCTTTTTCTATCCCCATTTTATTTTCAGACACCCAGCTCTCTAAATGGCCCCTTGCTACCTAGGTCAACCACGCTTGGACTTGGATAAACAGAGAGGAGAGGGAATAAGAACATTTTTTGCCTTCCATTACTCTCCATTCTGTCCTTTTGCTAACTGTTTCAACCCCATCCTTCCCCTCAACAACTCCTCCCTGTTCTTTATCTATGTCTGTTAGGGTTAATCTGATTAACTCTAGCTATGTATTAATAGCTGATTCATTCATAATGTATTAATATCTCAAATGTTATTTGGCTTTTAACAGCACGCCTTCATTACCTTAATCTAAATGTAATTTGGGGATTTTTGATAGGGCCCCTGAGAAGAAGGATATTTTGGGTACTTAATTCCTTTCTGAGTATTTCACTTGGAGCTGTTCCTGGAACTATTGCCAGGGTCTTTCTCTCAGCCAAATTTCCTATTTTAACACACCTGTTTAGATGCTCAAGTGGAGCCTTTCTTATTCACAGACCCCTGGAGACCAGTTTAATTTCGTTATAGCTCAGCTAGTACAGGGCCAGATTGAAGCTTTCCCAAACCCATAAATTGCCCTTTTAACTAGCCTGGCTTTCTGGGACTTTCTAATCTGAAAATTGATTGGCCTTTGTTGGATTCGTTTGGTCCTCCATATTGTAGGTGTATTTTTTTTTAAAGCGCAAGAGTAAGATATAGTTCAGATTCTACATAAAGTTTAAACCTAGTGAAGAAGAGAAGACTTCAAGATATCCGGGACCAGGTATGGTTGCTGGGGTGTTGATTTTTTCATTCCGAGGTTTGTTTTCTCATTCCAGCCTTATTATCAGATGAGTTTTTTATACAAAGTAAAACAGAAAAGAGCTGGTATAGGAACCTGCTAATTTGTATTGTTATCTTAAGTATATAATAAATTCATCATGTTATTTTCAGTTCTTCTACTTGTCTTTTTCCTATCGACCTTCATTCTCTTCTTCTGTGCTAATTTAAAAACATTTCAGTGACCCTCTTTTCTTACTTTTCTTTCTTTCCTTTTTTTTTTCTTCCATTTTTGTGGTAAATTCATCTTGTCTGTTTCCTACTGACCATTCTGTTTAAAATACACTTCAGTGACCCTCTTTTCCAACTATTTTTTCTTTTCTTTTTTTTCCTCATTTTTGATAAGCCTGTAATTAACCTCCTCCCCCATCACATACACTCCCACTCCCATTGAAAGAAAGAAAAGAAAATCCTTGTTTTATGTATAATGAAGAAAATCCACTCCTTATCTTGGTCAAGTCTGGACATTTTATGTTTCATTCTGAACTTTGAGTTGATTTCTATGTCAAGCTGCATTTAGCTTGTTTTATCCTCAGCCCTTGGGAGTACAGGTTGATCATTGCACTGACCAGAATTTTTAATTCTGTAAAAATCACTTTTCTTGAGTGTTGTTGTATAAATTGCCTCCATTTCCCTCACTTCATTCTGCATCCACTTATATAGATTTTCCCAGGTTTGTCTGAAGCTGTCCCTATCATGATTTCTTATGGTACAGTAATATTCCATTATACTCATATACTCTAATTTGTTCAGCCACTCCAGAATTGATGAGCACCTCCTTAGTTATCTGCTCTTTTCCATTACAAGGTGCTAGGTGATGCAGTGGCTAGCGTACTGGGACTAGAGTTAGGAGGACTTGACTTCAAATTTGCCTTTAGTCACATACTACCAAGGTAAGTCTTGGCAAGTCACATGATCTCTGTCTTCCTCATTTTCCTCTACAGTTAAGTGGAGATAGTCATAGGGTTGTTGTGAGGATCAAATGAGATAATATTTGTAAAGTACTAGGAAGAAAGAGAAAGAAAATAGCACCTATATCATGGGCTACAATAACCTATCTAGTTCCTGGGCAGAGAAGGCTACATTTTGAAACTGTTTGAGTTTTTTATTTGCTAAGTGACTGATATCTTCTCCTTACATATTTGGGAAATAATGCCCTTAATTCAGAATGGAGTTAAGTATTTCCTGGATGATGCATTTGGAGATAGCAGTTCATTTGCTAATGAGACGGAGGTTTTCACATCATATTCATTTCCTATTTCCCCCAAATTATCATGTGTATGATTTATTCTCAAACTGAGGTGTTAGTACAGTGATAGCATGAATCTTGAGTACAGCTGAGAAGAGGGCCAAGGCTAACCCTACACACACTTGCAAATTAACCTAAGAGAACAGTACAAGTTAGTATATGATTAAATGCTCTAGGAAACTGACAGTAAGTGTTAAGTAAGTACAGAGTAAGGAGAAAGCACTGGAGTCTGAAGTTATGAGGAAGTGCTTTCTTGAAGAAATAGGCATTGAGCTGCAGCATGAAGGACCTGGAGGAAATGGAAGGGCCCAGAGAAGGGGAAATGAGGGCACCTACAATGGATAACAAAAATCAAGCAAAAAATGTGACAGGATGAAGGAGGCAAGAATGGGCAAGCACTGATGAGGGAAGACAGTAAGTAGACCAGTCAGGTAGTAGCTGAAGGGTTTTTTTTTTTCCGAGAAAGATAATCTTGGAGCCAGATTGTGGAAGATATTACATGCTAGCTAATACATTTGGATTTTATCCTGTAGGCACGAGGGAATAGCTTGATGAAAGGAAGATTGTTTTAAGGAAGAATAATCTGACAGTTTTGTGCAGGATAGATTAGAGGGAGAAGGGTCTAGACAAGCAGGAAAACAATTCTTGCAGTAGCTCAGGAAGGTGGTGTTAATATTCTGAACTAGGGTGATGGTATTTGGAATGGAAAGGAAGGAGTTTTTATGAAACACACGGGGAAGGAAGAAATAATAGGATTTGTTGATGATAAATTTGAGATACAAGGGCGATAAAAGCATCAGATCCTAAGCAAACTAAGAAAGAAGTGTTTCTATGGAAGGCATTGTGCTAGGCGTGATGGATTTAGAGATAGTTAAACAAATAGTCCCTATCCCCAAAGAGAATATGTAAACCAATAAGCACATATATGATAATTTGAGAGGAAAAGTGCTCACAACTTTGTGTATCAGAAAAGCCCCCCTCACCCCTCAAAAGATAACATGAACAAAAACTTGAATAAAAGTAATAATTTAAGAGCAGGAAGTGAAGAGAGAGAATGTTGAAGGGACAGAGTCCGTAGACAGGAGATGGAATGAATGCAGGCCAGTTTGGCTAGAATGTAGAAAGCGTGAAATAAGCCTAAAACCAGAGTGGGAAGTGTTTTAAGTACCAAATTGAAGGAAGAATTTGTGTTGTCTCCTAGAGGCAGTAGGGAACCCTGGAGGTTTTTGGGTCAGTAGCTAGATAGGTTATTTTGCTGCTTTGTGGAGCACAGGTTGGAGGGAGCACAGACTAGAAGCCAGATGTCCAACAAGACGGCTGTTGTCCAGGCAAGAGGTGATCACCTATCCTGGAATGGTGGCCGAGTCACTGCAGAGGACACACGTGATACATTTTGAAGTAGTAGAATTAACAAGACTTAACAAATTGGGCAGATGAGAACAGAGAGTGAGAGGAAAGAGTTGCCAATATGGCAAACCTGTTGACTAGAAAGACAGGCTGTGCTTTTGATTGAAGTAGAACGGTTTGGTGGAGCATCATGTTTGGGAGAATGATGGTGAGTTCTGTTTTGGACATTTTGAATTGGAAATAAATATGGGATGTCAAGTTTTAAATATTCAAAGGGCAGTGCAACAGACTCTCAGGAGAGAGTCTGGGGCTATCTATAGATCTCAGAGCCATCTTTATAGAGATGATAATTAAAACCAAAGGAGTTGATAAGATCTCTGAGAGTATATAGAAAGAAGAAAAGGTAGGCCAAGAATAGAACCCTATTGTACATCTTAAGTTGGGTGAGACATGGATGAGATGGGGGGAAAAAAGAGCTTTAACGTATGCTTTAGACTCAAGGAGCAATTTAAAGAGATGAGGGAAGAGCCAAGAAATGGTGATACCATGGACTCTTTGGGGGGAAGAGCAGTCCACACTCTCAAATGCTTTTGAAAGATCAAGACAGAAAAAGATTGGGAAAAGCGCAGGAGATGTAGCAATCCAGAGGCCACTGGTAACTTTGGAGAAAGTCAGATCATAAGGAACTGAAAAGTACCTAGGTGATGAGGAAGTGGAGCAGCAACTGTGGAAAACCTTTTCAAAGAGGTTGTCTGAAGAATGGAGGAAAGGGATAGTTCATGGGATATTGCAGAAGTCTGGACTGAGATGTTGCAGAAATAGGGGAGCTGGCTTGAGAAGTAACTCAAACTTTGACTTGGATTAACCTAATTTTGGCCTTTCTTTGAATTCTACCTGGTACATAGTTGATGCTAGTTAACTAACTGCTTGACGTGTTAAATTTGAAGTAACAAAGTAGTATTTTTAGTCAGCATTCTTGTAGTGCTTTAAGACTTATTATCAAGATCTTGCCGTATGACAGCCTTATTGCAAGTCTTATTAACTTCACTAAGAAATGAAGAAACTGAAGCTCAGGGAGATTACATAGGAACTAGCTAAAGAACTCTGTCTTCAACGAAGTTTGGACTTTTTAGAGGCAGAGGTAAGGATGGAGAGCATTGGAGGTAGGAGACTCAGATTGTACAAAGCAGCCTGACAGGAGATTGAATGCCAGATCTGGGGAACAGCAGATAAGATGATCTGGCTCCATTCCTAGAATTTGTGAAGAGGAGAGATGTGAAATTCAACTGGAGAGGTCATCGTGCCTAAGTGTTAAAGCCTGGGTTTGAACCCATGTCCTAGGATTTCCAGTGGAGTCCTCTTTCTACTAGAATTGGTAGTAGAGTAGTGCATTTGTTTGTTTTGGTCAAAGAATTTACAAAGTATTAGAAGTCATTTTTTACTTACAAAGTGAACCTGTCAAGAAACTCACTGTCTTTCTATTTACTCATGCCTGTTACTTCATTCTCTCAGCAAATTACCTAGTGTTTCTGTCTCTTTGAATGGTTTATCTCTAAGTGAAAGACAAGTTACAATATTTAATCAGTTTTTTGACTAAAATATGATTTGACACCATTTAACAATTCTTAGTTCTTGCAGAAAACTTTTCAGAAGATGCTGATATTACTTATTTACCTTACTTACAATATCTGGTCCTCAAAAGATAACTCCAGTAATCAACTGATATTTCTAATTAAATGTTATTTTGACTCTTGAAATATAATATTAAAATGATCAAAGGAAAAAGGCCAGTCTTCTAGAATAATTTAGAAGATATTACACACAACTTAATGAATGAAATATGTAAAAAATAAAACTGGTAAAATTGTAAAGGATACTACATATAGAAATGAATGGACATAAACACTTGAAATATTTTTAAAAGCTTTGTTAAGGCCAACTTTGGCCCCCCTTCCAAAAATCCAGAGGGATGAGTTATTTGGCTGGGCCTATCAGCTTACTCTTGCCAGACTTGCATCTAAATGGTACAGTGAGAGAGCTCTGGACTTATAATTAAAAAGACTTCGATTCAAATCTAGATTCAGAAGCTGATTAGCTGTGTTACCCTTGGCAAGTCACTTAGCCAACATCTGTTTGTTTCCCCATCTACACAAAGAAGATAGTAATAGCTCCTACTTCCCTGGGTTGTTATGAGGATAAAATGCAATGATATTTATAGAGTTTTGCAAACCTTAAAAGCCTATAGATGGCTAGGTATTATATGATTATCATTATTATACACTGCTGCTCATCTTCAGAAAAGGATTCTTGACTTGCCAAATGCATGCTTGCACACTTTCTAAA